>NC_136993.1:47184745-47254745 GCF_032717465.1 Coenobita brevimanus | reverse complement strand
TTCTAACAACTTTACCTCATCATCCTTCCCTCCTCTTTTCTACTCTGATGGTTCTGTAGCTATTTCTTCTACTGATAAAGCAGATCTCTTTGCACAGACTTTCTCCTCCAATTCCACCTTAGACGATTCCGGTGTTGTTCCTCCATCACTTCCCCCCTCTGACTTCCACATGGCTGACATTAAAATTTCTTCAGTTGATGTATTTTCTGCCATCTCTGGCCTCAGTACTAACAAGGCATATGGGCCTGATGGGGTCCCTCCTGTTGTTCTCAAGAACTGTGCTTCTGTGCTCACACCCTGCCTAGGCAAACTCTTTCGCCTTTGTCTGTCAACTTGTACCTTTCCTTCTTGCTGGAAGTTTGCTCTCATTCAGCCAGTCCCAAAGAAGGGTGACCACTCCCAACCCTCCAACTATCGTCCAATTGCTTTAACGTCCTGTATTTCAAAAGTTTTCGAGTCAATTCTTAATAGAAAAATTTTAAGGCATCTTTCCTATCACAACCTTCTTTCCAATCGTCAGTATGGGTTCCGTCAGGGACGCTCCACTGGCGATCTTCTCACCTACCTTTCAGACTCCTGGTCATCCTCCTTTCGGAACTTTGGCGAAAGCTTTGCCATTGCACTTGACATCTCAAAGGCTTTCGATCGAGTCTGGCATAAATCTTTAATTTCCAAACTGCCCTCCTACGGTTTCTATCCTTCTATCTGTGCCTTCATAGCTAGCTTCCTTTCTGGTCGTTCTATAGCCGCTGTTGTAGACGGCCACCGTTCTTCTCCTAGATCTATCAACAGTGGTGTTCCTCAGGGCTCTGTCCTATCACCAACTCTCTTCCTTTTATTCATCAATGATCTTCTAAGCTGTACATCTAACCCTATCCACTCATACGCTGATGACTCCACCCTTCACCTTTCCATACGGTTCCCGCAACGCCCATCTCAACAGTTACTTCAAGAAACAAGGGATGAGGCTTTGGCACACCTAATGTCTGACTTGGCTCGTATCTCTGACTGGGGTGAGAATAATATGGTTGTCTTTAATGCATCTAAGACTCAGTTCTTACACCTATCAACCCGACATAATCTTCCACAGGTATACCCATTAATGTTTAATAATATTCAGCTTAATCCTGCATCATCCTTGAACATGCTTGGGGTTTCATTTACTCGGGACTTATCTTGGAAAGATCATATTTCATCTCTTGTAAAATCTGCTTCCAAGAGATTGGGTGTGCTAAGCCGTCTCCGCTCTTTCTTTACCCCTGCACAATTGTTGACTCTATACAGGGGTTTTATCCGCCCCTGTGTGGAGTACAACTCTCATGAGTGGGGAGGCTCCCCACATACAGCTCTTCTCAATAGGGTGGAGTCAAAGGCTTTTCGTCTCATTAACTCTCCTCGTCTTACTGACTCCCTTCAACCTCTGTCTCTTCGCCGCACTGTTGCATCTTTATCTCTTTTGTATCGCTACTTTAATGGTCATTGCTCCTCTGAACTGTCTGCTTGCATTCCTCCACCTCTACGACGGGCGCGTAGCACCCGTCTGGCAGCAAACTCTCATCCCTTTTCTGTCCAACTCTCTAATGCAAGAGTTAACCGTTACTCCCAGTCTTTCATTTATGCAACAGGTCAGCTCTGGAACTGTCTCCCTCTATCTGTATTTCCTGCTGCCTATGATCTCCAGTCTTTCAAGCGCAGTGTGTCCAGGCATCTCCAAATGATCAGATCTTGAATTTGGTTCTCTGTTGTGTTTTGTTTTTCTCTTGGAGGGAACTGTTACTGCGGGCTCATGGCCTTTGGTTCCTTCTTCCTCGCATAAAAAAAATATATATATATATATATATGTATATATATATATATTTATATCTATATATATATCTATCTATCTATATCTATCTATCTATCTATATATTTATATCTATCCATATCTATCTATCTATCTATATATTTATATCTATCCATATCTATCTATCTATCTATATCTGTCTAACTATCTATCTATCTATATATATATCTATATCTATCTATCTATATATATCTATATATATATCTATATCTATATCTATATCTATATCTATCTATATATATATATATCTATATCTATCTATCTATATATATATCTATATCTATCTATCTATCTATCTATATCTATATCTATCTATCTATCTATCTATCTATATCTATCTATCTATCTATATATCTATCTATATATCTATATATCTATCTATTTATCAATCTATCTATCTATCTATATATATATATATATATATATATATATATATTGTTACATAGCCTATGATTTCATCATCCTTTGTGTAATTCTAACGTACAGTATGCTGCATGTTTGATCATGAGCATGTTCTACCTCACTCCCCCCTTCTACCCTTATTGTAAAGTAAGTCGTTCTTTCTGTTGTTCAGAGCAGGACTGTCAACTCTTTGTACCCATGGCTTCATTTGCGCGTCCTTCTTACAAGTTGTATCAAGCTCTGCCGGCCCCTATATAATGAGCTCAGTCTCTGCATTATTGCCACTTAGATCTACTCCTCATTTTGTTCACATCTCTGTCCCCCCCTGTACAGTTATTATTGTGAGTGCTCAGGAAGTCTCCAGCCATCTAGCAGCTGTGTAATTTGAGTATAAGTGTTACTGCATTTTTTCTTGTACTGTGTAGCATAAGGTGTTAATTCTTAGGCCTAGTAAGGTTTTTGTGATTAATGTAAAGTTTCATGTCAGCCATTGTTCATAATATTTCGAATCTGTAATAATTTATCTTGCATTAACTGAGCATTATCCAGTGTATTGTCATTTTATCAGGGCTGACTTAGATAAATTTATTCTTGCTAATTTCGTGTTAATAGAGGCTATTTGCAGTTAACCATATATTTAATTGTTTTTTGCCATTACATTATCCTTATGAGTACTGAATGTTTAGTTGTTAGTTTGAGCATTAAAGTTTAACTTGTAATTTTACCTAACTCTTTTGTTTTGAACCTGGAACTTTACGGGACAGTAGTGATTTTTAGTATTCTCACTTAAAGTGTACATTATCTTTCTCTGTTCCGTAACATAAATTTGGCGACCTCTTATCAGGATATTCAGGATATTATCATAAGGATATTGCTTGATAATTTGTGACTGTGATTTATTCATGATGTCTACTATTACTACACTTGATGAATCCAAAGATTTTTTGTCAAATGTGCAAACAGTGTGTGATGTAGAAAACAGAACAAAGAATGAACTTATGCTTGTTGCTCAACAATTGGGAATTGCTGTTCGCTCTCATCATTCTAAAGATCAAATTGTTGACATGATTAATGAAAGCTTGTTTAATGTAACTCTTCCAAATGAGCAAACGCAGATTGAATTAGCTAAGTTACAGCTAGCCCTGCAGGAGGCTCGTGCTAAGGAGGCTGAATTTCAGGCAAAAGCTAAGGAGGCTGAGGCACAAGTTGAAATTGCTAGGATTCAGGCAGACCATGAGTATCGCATGAAACAAGGTGGAACTGGATCATCTAGCTCTGATGATTTTGATGTGGCTAAAAATGTTAAACTTGTCCCTCCTTTTAATGAATCTGATTTAACAAAGTATTTTCAGTTGTTTGAGAGGGTAGCTACAGGTTTTAATTGGCCCAAAGAGTATTGGCCAGTACTCCTTCAAACTGTTCTCACCGGTAAAGCTCAAGTAACTTATGCATCTTTGCCTCAGGATCAATCTGATAATTATGATGTAGTTAAGAGCTTGATTCTTAAGGCCTATGAGCTTGTTCCTGAAGCCTATAGAGTAAAATTTAGGACAACTTATAAGCAAGATAAGCAATCCCGTGTTGAGCATGCAAAAATCAAAGAAGATCTGTTAGAGCAGTGGTTAAATTCTAAGAATGTGGATTCTGATTTTGGAAATTTTAAGCAGATGATTTTGCTGGAGGACTTCAAAAGGTGTATTAAAAATGATGTAAGCCTATATCTTGATGAGAGAATAATAGATAATTTGTCTGATGCTGCAGTTTTAGCTGAGGATATATGTTCTCACTCACAAGAGATATTCTAGAGAAAAAAAGGAAAGCTGAGAGTAAGTATGTTGCCTCTACTCAGAGTACAGGTAAAAGGAAAGAGAATAAAGATGATGTTTCTCAGGAAGTAAATACCGGCTTCACCTCTAGATTTCAGAAAAGTAAATGTACTAATTGTAGTAAGCTTGGTCATACTACGGAGAAATGTTTCAGGAGACAGCGTGATGTGAACAAAAAGGAGTCTTTAAATATTCAGTCAATTGGTCTAGTGTCCACCCTTGAGAGTTCCCAGAATTCTTTAAATGAGTTAAGTGAACCTGCTTTGAAGGGTAAATTAAATTCTCATGATGAAGCGCCTCTTTTGAGCAGTAACATGGGTGACACTCTCAAGAGTTCATGTGCTAATTTCCTGTCTGATGGTTTTGTCAGTCCTCTGGACAGTAATAACAGGAAATCAGTTAAAATATATCGTGATACTGGTGCTTGCCAATCCCTTATGCTGACCAGTGTTCTAGGCTGTAATATTAATTCCTCTGATGAAACTGTAATCTTACAAGGTGTAGGGAATAATTACTTCTGTGTCCCTCTGCAGAGTGAATTTAGAGTCTGGTTTTGTTAATGGTTCCGTTATGGTTGGGTTGGTTGAGACACTCCCAATGTCAGGTGTAACTTTCTTACTTGGAAATGATATTGGTGGAAGGCAAGTGTGTCCAGCTCCTCAGTTGTCTAGTGAGCCAGTGGCTGCGACCCATGATTGTGATGTCCCTGATGTGTTCCCTGCATGTGCTGTCACTAGGGCTAAGTCTAAAGTTACTGGTGACTTAGAGGATGATGATGATGATGATGATGTTATCCTAGCTGACAGTTTTCTCGCTAATTTGGACCACTCACCAGATGAGGCAGTACCCCGTAGTGTTGATAATTTGTCTCGTCAATAGTTGGTTGAGTTGCAGGTTGCTGACCCTGAGTTGAAAGGTGTGGCTAACTCTGCTTGCAGTGAGGAAGAGTCAGCTGGTGCTTCTACGGAGAAATGTTTCAGGAGACAGCGTGATGTGAACAAAAAGGAGTCTTTAAATATTCAGTCAATTGGTCTAGTGTCCACCCTTGAGAGTTCCCAGAATTCTTTAAATGAGTTAACTGAACCTGCTTTGAAGGGTAAATTAAATTCTCATGATGGAGCGCCTCTTTTGAGCAGTAACATGGGTGACACTCTCAAGAGTTCATGTTCTAATTTCCTGTCTGATGGTTTTGTCAGTCCTCTGGACAGTAATAACAGGAAATCAGTTAAAATATATCGTGATACAGGTGCTTGCCAATCCCTTATGCTGACCAGTGTTCTAGGCTGTAATATTAATTCCTCTGATGAAACTGTAATCTTACAAGGTGTAGGGAATAATTACTTCTGTGTCCCTCTGCAGAGTGAATTTAGAGTCTGGTTTTGTTAATGGTTCCGTTATGGTTGGGTTGGTTGAGACACTCCCAATGTCAGGTGTAACTTTCTTACTTGGAAATGATATTGGTGGAAGACAAGTGTGTCCAGCTCCTCAGTTGTCTAGTGAGCCAGTGGCTGCGACCCATGATTGTGATGTCCCTGATGTGTTCCCTGCATGTGCTGTCACTAGGGCTAAGTCTAAAGTTACTGGTGACTTAGAGGATGATGATGATGATGATGTTATCCGAGCTGACAGTTTTCTCGCTAATTTGGACCACTCACCAGATGAGGCAGTACCCCGTAGTGTTGATAATTTGTCTCGTCAATAGTTGGTTGAGTTGCAGGTTGCTGACCCTGAGTTGAAAGGTGTGGCTAACTCTGCTTGCAGTGAGGAAGAGTCAGCTGGTGCTTCTACGGAGAAATGTTTCAGGAGACAGCGTGATGTGAACAAAAAGGAGTCTTTAAATATTCAGTCAATTGGTCTAGTGTCCACCCTTGAGAGTTCCCAGAATTCTTTAAATGAGTTAACTGAACC
The DNA here is from genome assembly GCF_032717465.1 of Coenobita brevimanus. Taxonomy (NCBI): domain Eukaryota; kingdom Metazoa; phylum Arthropoda; class Malacostraca; order Decapoda; family Coenobitidae; genus Coenobita; species Coenobita brevimanus. Next base: position 47,248,766 of record NC_136993.1, on the reverse strand, counting down.
TGCTTTGAGGGGTAAATTAAATTCTCATGATGGAGCGCCTCTTTTGAGCAGTAACATGGGTGACACTCTCAAGAGTTCATGTGCTAATTTCCTGTCTGATGGTTTTGTCAGTCCTCTGGACAGTAATAACAGGAAATCAGTTAAAATATATCGTGATACAGGTGCTTGCCAATCCCTTATGCTGACCAGTGTTCTAGGCTGTACTATTAATTCCTCTGATGAAACTGTATTCTTACAAGGTGTAGGAAATAATTACTTCTCTGTCCCTCTGCAGAGTGAATTTAGAGTCTAGTTTTGTTAATGGTTCCGTTATGGTTGGTTGAGACACTCCCAATGTCAGGTGTAACTTTCTTACTTGGAAATGATATTGGTGGAAGGCAAGTGTGTCCAGCTCCTCAGTTGTCTAGTGAACCAGTGGCTGCGACCCATGATTGTGATGTCCCTGATGTGTTCCCTGCATGTGCTGTCACTAGGGCTAAGTCTAAAGTTACTGGTGACTTAGAGGATGATGATGATGATGATGTTATCCTAGCTGACAGTTTTCTCGCTAATTTGGACCACTCACCAGATGAGGCAGTACCCCGTAGTGTTGATAATTTGTCTCGTCAATAGTTGGTTGAGTTGCAGGTTGCTGACCCTGAGTTGAAAGGTGTGGCTAACTCTGCTTGCAGTGAGGAAGAGTCAGCTGGTGCTTCTACGGAGAAATGTTTCAGGAGACAGCGTGATGTGAACAAAAAGGAGTCTTTAAATATTCAGTCAATTGGTCTAGTGTCCACCCTTGAGAGTTCCCAGCATTCTTTAAATGAGTTAACTGAACCTGCTTTGAGGGGTAAATTAAATTCTCATGATGGAGCGCCTCTTTTGAGCAGTAACATGGGTGACACTCTCAAGAGTTCATGTTCTAATTTCCTGTCTGATGGTTTTGTCAGTCCTCTGGACAGTAATAACAGGAAATCAGTTAAAATATATCGTGATACAGGTGCTTGCCAATCCCTTATGCTGACCAGTGTTCTAGGCTGTACTATTAATTCCTCTGATGAAACTGTAATCTTAGAAGGTGTAGGAAATAATTACTTCTCTGTCCCTCTGCAGAGTGAATTTAGAGTCTGGTTCTGTTAATGGTTCCGTTATGGTTGGTTGAGACACTCCCAATGTCAGGTGTAACTTTCTTACTTGGAAATGATATTGGTGGAAGTCAAGTGTGTCCAGCTCCTCAGTTGTCTAGTGAGCCAGTGGCTGCGACCCATGATTGTGATGTCCCTGATGTGTTCCCTGCATGTGCTGTCACTAGGGCTAAGTCTAAAGTTACTGGTGACTTAGAGGATGATGATGATGATGATGTTATCCTAGCTGACAGTTTTCTCGCTAATTTGGACCACTCACCAGATGAGGCAGTACCCCGTAGTGTTGATAATTTGTCTCGTCAATAGTTGGTTGAGTTGCAGGTTGCTGACCCTGAGTTGAAAGGTGTGGCTAACTCTGCTTGCAGTGAGGAAGAGTCAGCTGGTGCTTCTACTTGTTATTATATAAAGTCAGGAGTACTTATGAGGAAGTGGAGACCCCCAACAGCATCAGCCGACTGTGAATGGGAGGTTGTACATCACGTTGTCATCCCTCGTGTTTGTAGGCAGGATATCATTAGAGTGGCTCATGATTCCAGTTTGGCAGGACACCTTGGAGTGAGGAAGACTATGGCATGCATTTTGAAACACTTCTACTGGCCAGGTATCTTCAGGGATGTTTCCTGGTATTGTAAGTCTTGTCACACCTGTCAAGTTGTGGGGAAGTGTAATCAGACCGAAAAGGTTGCACCTCTAGTTCCCATTCCTCCTTTTGAGGCGCCTTTCACCCGTATGTTGGTGGATATTGTGGGCCCTCTTCCTAAGACTTCTTCAGGATTTTCTTATGTGTTGACCCTGATTGATATGGCTACTCGTTATGCTGAAGCCATTCCACTTAGAAATATCTCAGCAAAGAACGTGGTTAAGGAAATGCTAGGGTTCTTCACAAAGTTTGGTCTGCCTAAGGAGGTACAGTTAGACCGGGGAAGTAATTTCATGTCAAATGTTTTCAAGCAGTCATAGAAAGAGTTGGGCATCACCCAGATCACGTCTTCAGCTTACCATTCCCAGACCCAAGGAGCGTTGGAGAGATATCATCAAACACTCAAATCGATGCTCAAGAAATACTGTTTGGAACATCAGAAAGACTGGGATAAAGGTCTTCCATTCATTGTATTTGCCGCAAGAGAATCTCCAAATGAATCACTGGGCTTCTCACCTTTTGAACTACTGTTTGGCCATGAAGTAAGAGGACCCCTTAAGCTACTCAAGGAATGCTGGCTGTCGGAGGAAGATGACGTCAACCTGCTGGAGTATGTGATGAAGTTCAAAGAACGGCTGTCCACTGCTTTACAGCTGGCGAGAGAGAATTTAGGAGCTGCTCAGGAGAAGATGAAGACTTGGTATGATAAGAAGTCTAGGTTACGCCACTTTCAGCCAGGAGATCAGGTTTTGATTCTGCTACTGGTGCATGGGCAACCTCTTCAAGCCAAGTTTAGTGGTCCTTATTTCGTGGAGAAGAAACTCAGTGATGTCAACCATGTCATCGCCACACCAGATCGTAGAAAGAACAAGCAACTTTGTCACATCAACATGCTAAAGTTATATCACAGGCGGGACGAAAATAACCCAGTCTGCACTGTAGTTGTTCCACCCGAGTCTGCAAGTGAAGTTCTCCCATGCAGCATGAGCCTGAGTGATAGTTTGGGGAAGAATCCTGATATCATGAATGATCTCCAGACTAAGCTTTCTCATCTACCTCCCGAGGAAAGGCAGGAGTTTTCGGCATTACTGCAGGAGTACCCACAAGTGTTCCGTGCCACTCCAAGAAGAACCACTGTGTTGATGCATGATGTCAATGTTGGAGACGCAAAGCCAATTAAACTACCTCCTTACCGTGTGAACCCAGTGAAAGTTTCTCTCATCCAGAAGGAGCTTGGCTACCTGTTGGAACACAAGATGATTGAGCCCTGTCAGAGCGAGTGGAGTTCTCCTGTCACTCTAGTCCCTAAGCCAGGTGGGTCACAGCGGCTTTGCATTGACTACAGACGTGTTAATCAGATAACCAAAACAGATACTTACCCTCTCCCTCGCGTGGAAGATTGCATAGACAAGATCGGAAAGGCTAGGTACATAAGTATGTTTGATTTGTTAGAGGGATACTGGCAAGTACCTATGACTGAACGTGCTAGGGAGATCTCATGTTTTGTAACACTAGGAAAGACTTTTGCATGTTCTGTAATGCCATATGGTATGAAGAATGCACCAGCCACATTTCAGAAGCTCATGAATGTTGTAACAGAGGGTTTGGCAGGGTGTGTTGTTTATATTGATGATGTATTAATCTTCAGTGACAACTGGAAAGCTCACCTATGCCATGTCAGTAAATTTCTTGAGCGTTTGGTTCAGGCTAATCTTGTAGCTAATTTATCAAAGTGTGAGTTTGGTCAAGCTAAAGTTCAATACCTTGGGTATGTAATTGGTGATGGACATGTTGCACCACCAGGAGCTAAGGTTCAGGTTATAAGTGATCTTCCCAGACCTAAAAGTAGGAAAGAGCTACAAAGATTTTTGGGAATGGTAGGTTATTACAGGAGATTTGTTCTTAACTTTTCAATTCTTGTATCACCACTTACAGACCTACTGAAAAAGGGAGTTAAATTTGTCTGGACCGATAACTGTGAATCCTCTTTCACCAAACTTAAAGCTATCCTATTAAGTCATCCAGTGCTCGCTACTCCAAATTTTGCTAAGCCTTTTAAGATGGCTGTTGATGCAAGTGATACAGGAGCTGGGGCTGTTATGCTGCAAGAGGATGATCAGGGTATTGAACACCCTGTATCTTACTACAGTAAGAAGTTCACTCCACCTCAAAAGAACTACTCAACTATTGAGAAAGAGCGTTTGGCCTTGATTTTGGGTTTACAGCAGTTTTCATTTTATTTGTGTTCTGGTTTTGACCCCATAGTCATTTATACTGATCATAACCCACTGAAATTCCTTAGTAAGTTTAAAGATAAAAATCAGAGATTGACAAGATGGAGTCTACTACTTCAGGAGTATTCATTAGACATACAACATGTCAAGGGGAAAGAAAATGTTATTGCAGATTGCTTATCTAGACTTTAGACAGATTGTTTTAGAGTAATAAGAAATTCCCTTTGTAAATTTCTTTTTCTTTGTGGGGAGGTGTTACATAGCCTATCATTTCATCATCCTTTGTGTAATTCTAACGTACAGTATGCTGCATGTTTGATCACGAGCGTGTTCTACCTCACTGCCCCCTTCTACCCTTATAGTAAAGTAAGTCGTTCTTTCTGTTGTTCAGAGCAGGACTGTCAACTCTTTGTCCCCATGGCTTCATTTGCGCGTCCTTCTTACAAGTTGTATCAAGCTCTGCCGGCCGCTATATAATGAGCTCAATCTCTGCATTATTGCCACTTAGATCTACTACTCATTTTGTTCACATCTCTGTCCTCCCCTGTACAGTTATTATTGTGAGTGCTCAGGAAGTCTCCAGCCATCTAGCAGCTGTGTAATTTGAGTATAAGTGTTATTGCATTTTTTCTTGTACTGTGTAGCATAAGGTGTTAATTCTTAGGCCTAGTAAGGTTTTTGTGATTAATGTAAAGTTTCATGTCAGCCATTGTTCATAATATTTCGAATCTGTAATAATTTATCTTGCATTGACTGAGCATTATCCAGTGTATTGTCATTTTATCTGGGCTGACTTAGATAAATTTATTCTTGCTAATTTCGTGTTAATAGAGGCTATTTGCAGTTAACCATATATTTAATTGTTTTTTGCCATTACATTATCCTTATGAGTCCTGAATGTTTAGTTGTTAGTTTGGGCATTAAACTTTAACTTGTAATTTTACCTAACTCTTTTGTTTTGAACCTGGAATTTTACGGGACAGTAGTGATTTTTAGTATTCTCACTTATAGTGTACATTATCTTTCTCTGTTCCATAACAATATATACATATATATATATATATATATATATATATATATATATATATATATATATATATATATATATATATATATATATATATATATATATATATTCTATATATCTATATCTATCTATCTATCTATATCTATCTATCTATATATATATATATATATATATATATATATATATATATCTATATATATATATATATATATATATATATATATATCTATATATATATATATATATATATATATATATATATATATATATATATATATATATATATATCTATATATATATATATATATATATATATATATATATCTATATCTATATATATATATATATATATATATATATCTATCTATCTATATATATATATATATATATATATATATATATATATATATAGATATATATATATATATATATATATATATATATATCTATATATATATATATATCTATATATATATATATATATATCTATATATATATATATATATATATATATATCTATCTATCTATGTATATCTATATATATATCTATATTTATATAGATATATATCTATATCTATAAATATCTATACATATTTATATATATATATGTATATCTATATCTATCTATATATATATATCTATATATATCTATCTATATATATGTTGTAGACAATGAAGTAAGGCGGATCTCACTGTCCCTTTAAACATATAGCATTAGCAAAGTTGCTTTGAAAAAGAAAAAAAATTGGAGCCTTTACAGTTCCCAAACAGTCTTGTAGTGCAACGGCAATTTGAAGGACTACACGTTGTTGCATCAGAGTATTTTAAGCTCTCTAACAATGGGTATTTGCTTAGGGCCCATTGATGCTGCAGGGACTTGGATGAGTAACAGGAAAGTGGTACCTCATCGCAATGAATGATTAATCTTTCAATGAATCCTGATTTTTTGTAAATTGCTGAGGTTGTCAGTTACCTTTGTACTGGGGATATAGAGTCGTTAGTTATCAGAGAATTCATTATTAATAATTTATGGCCATTTTAACTCCAAGAGTGGTAAATGCTATCAGGAAGGAATTTAATGCTCAGTAAGAAACTTTATTTTAGCTTTAACCGCACAGTATGTATTACAAATAAATCTTCTAAATACACAGAGTAAAAATCTTTGACAAAGGACAGCATACAAAACAAAGAAAATAAAATTTATATGTACCTTCTAACCCCGTAGTTCAAAGATGGGAACTGTATACTTTTCCCATCTAACATGAAACCATATTGTCAGCTATAGGTAAAACTGCAGCAGGAATTACAGCAAAAACAAAATATTATGAAGATTAATTTGGGTGATAGCTAAGAATCAGTTATTTTATTCCACCAAAACCTAAATAATTTTTTTTCGGATTAGGCAACCCATTCATACTGTATACAAACGATTATTTCACTACTGCTAGGTTATCCTCAAAGTCCTCCTGACATAAAAGCCATATAGTTAATTAAGATTTATTAACCCTGAGTTTACATATCTTTAAGTAAGCTTTCATTATTTTCTAGCTGCATATGGAACACATGTTAGCGTGGTTGGCGAACATACAGGGACGTCAGACAAGTTCTGTCAGAATTACGTGCAGTATTTAACAGTGGGTGCAAGGATTGTATGGGTAAGGATGAAAGTAGGTATACAAGCGTGGGCGATTGTGTGTGCGTATGCGCTGACGGAGGACTGAGCGCCAAGAGTGAAAGATGAGTTTTGGGCGAGTGTAGAAGCATGTATGGACAGGGTTGAGAGGAGTGAGAGAGTGTTTTTGATTGGAGACATGAATGGCAAAGTCGGGAATGTACGAGTGGATGGAGTGGTTGGTCAGTGGGGTGTGCCAGCTGAAGTTGATGGGAATGGTAGTGCTTTGTTGGACATCTGTGCTGGTAAGGGGTTAGCAATAGCTAACACCTACTTTCGGCATAAGATGATCCACAGGTATACATGGAGGGTTATGAGGAGGATGGATGGTGAACTTGTTGATCGAAAGGCAGTGATAGATTATGTGTGTGTGGATGAGCGAATGAGAAGACAGGTGGTGGATGCAAGAGTGTGGAGAGGGTGAAGGAATGGAATCTCAGACTATCACTTAGTGACGGCCATGGTAAGGCTGCAAAAGAAAATGGTTGAAGAGACGAAGGGGGAGACAGGAGGAAACAGCTCCTGTGAGAAGAGTGGAGAAACTGCATGACAATGAAAGAATGGTAGAGTATAAGAGCATAGTGGAAGAAAGATTGGGAGGGTATGAGTTAGAGCAGTTGGAAGGGGTGGAGGACGTATGTAAGATATTCACAGAAGAGATAGGTGCAGCGTGTGAGGTGGTTTGTGGAGTGAAGAGGAGATGTAGGCGTGTGCAAGGGACAGCATGGTGGAATGATGATGTGAAACGAGCCGTGGAACAAAAGAAGACGGCATACAGTGAATGGCTAGCGAGTAGAGGTAGGGGAGAAGATGGGAGAGAGAAGAGAGAGGTATATGTGAGCACGAGAAGGGAGGTGAAGAGATTGGTGAAGGAGAGTAGGAAGAAAATCGATGAAGAGTTTGGGAGGAATCTGAGTGTGAAATGGAGGGAGAGTAAGAAATTGTTTTGGAAGGAGGTAAAGAAAGTAAGGCAGTGTGAAAGGGGTAATAGTAGGGGAGTGAAAGATAGGAATAATAGATTGTTGGTGGAGAAGAGAGAGAAATTGAAGAAATGGAAGGAACACTTTGAGGATCTGTTGAATGTAGAGAGTGAGAGCAGTGCAAGTATAAGTGGTTGGGGAATGGCTGGGAGAAGGAGAGATGAGAGGAGGGAGGAAGAGATCAGTAGGGCGGAAATATTGGAAGCAATGAAGAAGATCAAGATGGGAGAGGCCCCGGGAATTGATGGAGTGTGTGGTGAAATGAGGAGGTATGGGGGTGAGATTGTAGTGGAATGGATATGAAAGTTATGTAGATTGGCTCGGGAAGAGGGAAAGGTTCCAGAGGACTGGAAATCAGGTATAATTGTTCCTTTATACAAAGGAAAAGGGGAGAGAGAAGTATGTGGTAACCATAGGGGTATTTGCCTTCTTAGTGTGACTGGAAAAGTATATGGTAGAATACTCATTGATAGGGTTAGGCATATGACAGAGGAGATAGTTGGACACGAACAAAGGGGATTTAGGAAGGGAAAAGGGTCTGTAGTTCAGATATTTGTTCTAAGATGTTTAGTGAAGAAATATCTGGAGAATGGAAAGAAAGTGTATGCTGCCTTCAAGGACTTGGAGAAAGCTTATAACAGAACAGATAGACAAGGTATGTGGAAGGTATTGAGAATATATGGAGTGGAGGGGAAATTGTTGAGTGCTGTGAAGAGTATGTACGAAGGAGCTAGGGCTACGGTGTGAGTAGATGGTGAGCTGAGTGAGTTCTTTGATCTCAGTGTGCGTCTGAAACAGGTTTGTGTGATGTCTGCATGGCTGTTTAATATATACATGAATGGGGTTGTACAGGAGGTGCAAGGTAGGGCAGTGGATGTGGGGCTGGCTCTAACGAATGAAGGTGAGATTTGGAAGATTTCGGTGTTTTTGTTTGCCGATGATACAGTACTGTTGAGTGAAGATGAATGGGAGTTGCAAGGTTTGGTGAATGAATTTGGGACAGTGTGTAGGAAGAGGAATCTGAAAGTTAAGGTAAACAAGAATATAGTTATGGTGATTGAGAGGAATGAAGTCACAGAATGCACAGTCAGGTTGGATGGCGAGGATATGGAGAATGTGAGTGCATTCAAGTGCTTAAGTACTTGGGTAGTGTGATGAGTAAGGATGGAACCATGTGAGATGAAGTGCATGAAAGCGTACAGCAGGGAAGGAAGGTTGTTGGTTCACTTAAAGCAGTGATGAGAAATAGGGAGGTGAGTATGGACATCAAGAAGGCACTGGATGATAGTATTCTGATTCATACCCTGACATATGGAAGTGAGGCATGGACCTTGGAAGAGGGGAACAAGTCAAGAGTGAGAGCAGTTGAAATGAGCTACTTGAGAGGAGCATGTGGAGTGACATGGAAGGACAGGTTGACGAATGAAGAAGTGAAAGAACGTTGTGGGGTGGATGTGGATGTGGTTGAGAAGATTACGAGAAATACACTGACGTGGTTTGGACATGTGGAAAGAATGGAGAATGAAAGACTGACTAAGAGGGTGTATGTAGGTGAGGTGGAGGGAGGGAGAGGGAGAGGAAGACCGAGGATGAGGTGGAGGGATGGAGTTGAGAGGAATATGAGGGAGGGGGGAGTGAGTTGGGGGGAGGGTAGACAAATGGTGGGAGACAGAGTGACTTAGAGGCATTTTGTCTGCGGCCACCCTTTGCAGGATTAGGTCGTTGGGCTATAGATAGATAGATAGATTTCACAAGGCTGGATCCAGCACTTGGGAATGGGATGTTGTATGGTTCCTAGAATTACCATTTATTGCATTTTAGCAACTTAAAAAAATGAAAATGTCCTTTTCTTTTACATGTTTGAATCATGGCATATCAATAACATGGACTATGCAAGTGGATTTAAATATGCTGAGAAGAGACGTGCATATAAAGTGTGGCTGCAGAGGAAGGATGAAGTGTCACAGGAGAGGTATAAGAAAATGTGGAATAAGGCGGGAGGGCTGTGCGTGATGCTAAAGTGGCATGCCGATGAGAGGTAGGGTAGGCTGCTGACTGAGAATTTTCAACAGAATAAGAAAATGTTCTTGAAGGAGGTGAAAATGGTGTGAAAGGAAGAGTCTACGAAGGAAGAGCAGTAAAAGCAAAGGATGGAAAGATGTGAACTGAGATGGTTGCGGAAAGGGAGAGATGGGCAGAGTATTCTGAAAGATCAAATGTAAAATTGGAAAGGGTGGCTGAGATTGTGGCAGATGAAAGGGTGCAAGGAATAAATGTGCTGGGAGAGTTGAATGGTTTTTGATAACGTTGGAGGAAGTGCAGGAGGCAGTAAAGGAGATGAAAGCAGGAAAAGCTGCAGGTATGGATGGATGTGCTGCGGAATGCATGAAAGGTGGTAGACCGACTATTGTTGAGTGGGTAGTAAGATTGCTGAATATGTTTTGTGCGCAGTACGGTGCCAATTGACTACACAAGTGCTTGTGTGGTTCCACTGTATAAAGGTAAGGGTGATACATATGAATGTACTAGGTTTAGAGGTATGAGTCTATTGAGTGTTTTAGGTAAGGTGTATGGTAGAGTGTTAATTAAGAGAGATAGAGAGGGTACAGAGGGAATGATTGGTGATGAGCAGTGTGGCTTTAGGAGGGGGAAGAGATGCATGGATCAAATGTTTGCTGTGAGACAGGTGTGTGAAAAGTATTTAGCAAAAGGTAGGGATGCATTTGGGGAAAGTGTATGATAGGATTGAGAGGGAGGCGTTATCGACTGTTCTGAGATTGTATGAACTTGATGGTAGGTTGTTAAAAGGAGTGAAAATTTTTTATGTAAATCGTAGAGCTTGTGTAAGAGTAGGAATTACTATGAGTGGTTGGTTTTCCGTGAGAGTGGGGCTGCGGTAGGGATGTGTGATGTCACATTGGCTGTTTAATATTTATATGGATTGTGTTGAATGCAAGAGTGTTAGGTGGAGATTTGAGTCTGCTGAATGCTGATATTAGGGAATGGAATCTGAATCACCTGCTCTTTGCATATGATACTGCACAGACAGTAGGTACAGAGTTTGGAAGGGTGTGTGAAAGGTGGAAGTTGAGAGTAAATGAGAATAAGAGTAAAGTGATGAAGTGTACAAGGTTGGTAGAGGGGAGGAGGATGAATATAGGTTTGAATAGTGAGTTCCTTGAGGAGGTAGAGTGTTTTAAGTATTTAGAGTCAAATGTTGCTATGGATGGAATAACAGATGAAGAAGTGAAGTTTAGAATGAATGAAGTAGGAATGGTACTGAGAGGAATGAAAAGTGTTAAGATGTCGTTCGCTTAGAATGGATGTAAAGAGAAGGCAATATGAGGGTGTTGTAGTACCGACTGCATTATATGGGGCTGAAACATGGGACATGTGTGTAGCACAGAGGAGAAGTTTGAATGTAATGGAGATGAGATGCCTGAGGAGTATGTGTGGAGTGACTTGTACGGATCGAGTGAGAAATGATAAAGTGTGAAGGAGAACTGGAGTTGTTCGGGAGATGGCTGACTGAGTTGAGCAGAGGGTGTTGCGATGGTTTCCGTACATGGGGAGAATGGATGAAAAACAATTAGTGAAAAAGATATCTGGGTCGGATGTGAGAGTTGTAAGGCTGAAAAGAAGGCAATGGATAGGATGGATGGACAGTGTGATGAGAGCATTAGATGCGAGAGGGATGTCTGTTGAGCAATGAAGAGTGGCTGAACATGATAGGAATAACTGGAGAAATTGTGAATGAATAAATGGTGACGTGGCCCTGAGGGGATAATCTCCCACATTAGGTCTGAACAGGTCATGTGTGGGTAAGGGGATGGGTCCATTATGATGTGGAAGGGGTAAGCCAGCTCTGCTGTCAGGCCCTGCTGCAGATATCGCTGATTGCACTGCTCAGTTGACCCTCGTGTTGTGTGTTGTGATGAGGATCTGCCCATTCTCCCCTTGGGGCTAAGATACGAATAATGTGTGTGTGTGTGGATGAGTAAAATGGGAGTGTCGTCCTCTTGGCTACCTCCATTTCCTTGGGAGAAGCAGCCTAGGTAAATAGACAGTATAGGTAATTTGGTATATCATTTTGCACTTTTCTTCTACATAATTAAATAACCAAGTCCGTGCCTGCTTCAGAAATTATATATCGTCAAAACACTGAAACTTGTTCATAACTTTGCGTTCTCAGTGGTAATACGGTAATGTGAACTTTAAGCATTTGGTGATTTCAATTCAGTGACTATTTGAATTAAAGTATTTTGTGACTTCATCATACCTCATATGCCGATGATTGTCACATATAGTTTATAATTTATACAAGAAAATTTAGGAACATTCATCTGGACATATCATTTGTGGAAAGTAGTGAGGAACTATTTTGAAGTACTGGTAAAGCTGGATGGAACGGGAATCATAGAACAAGTGTTTCTCCACGTTGCCAGAATTTAATGTTTTTGACACTGTTTCTGTTTCCTTGTATAGAGATGGCTCGGCAACAGAAGTAACTGCATCTAAAAGTTTTTCTCCTTTAACCACTTGTGCTTCATAGTCTATTACAGGTGATAAACGACACTTTTCAATAGCCCAGGGGTTCTTGCGAAGCTTACGTTGGTAATATTTGGTTTCCACGGATCCTTTCTCCTGCCATCGCCTGATCCAGCGGTACACGGTGGAGAGACTGGTGCCCATCTGCTGGGAGATGGACCTGGCTGAAACGCCTCCCAACCACAGCCACACCATCTTGGCTCGCTCGGTAACCACCACTGGGCTGTTTGACAATCTGCGGTGCATTGTGTTTCTTGCACCACTGTTGAGCAAAATTATGTTGGAGGTGTTTCCGAAGAGTTAACTCGAAGTTCAAAACATAGACAATACGAGTAAATAAGAGGACATTGACTTCTATCTGCCCCTTAAGTTACAAAAGATTATTATCCTAGCGTCTTCAGGCCAAAGCCTGTTCAGCAACCACAATAGAACGGCCTGATAGTTTGTAGTGCAGTTGTGTTTCTCATAACTCTGCTGAGCAAAACTGTATTGTTTATTGGTGTGATGAGCTAAGGTGTATCAAACATGCGTTACGGTTTTATATATCAGTGTTATCTTGACGTTATTATATAGTAATTGCCCTTTCCATACCCACCCATGAACGAACTTTTTTTTTTTTTGCTTGAACTAAACGGCTTTATTCAGCTTGGAAGAGACGTCTTGCAGTGAAGGGCTTAATGATGACTATGTATCAGTACTCTAGTTCGATACTTTCAGTGTATGTTGAATAATATTTCTGAGATGACAGGACAAAGTAAGAAAGAGGAATCTAAGGGGAGAATGCGTCCATTCTTTAAAGCACAACCTACCATGTGATTTCAAGTTTGAACCAGAGTCGTGAGACACTGGATATAAGAACTGCTCGTGACTGCTTCACACTCGACAAAAAAAGAAAAAGGAAATCTAACTTATAAGCACTACGTAATTTGGTAAAATGAACGAAGAATCCGAAGACAGTTCTCTAGGTTCCATTATATTATATTATTTTGTTTCAGCTGTTATTGCTGAGTACTACACAGTGAAATGGCGCACGATTATTCCATTAGCAATTACCACTGCACTCACTTCAAGATGACAAGCTCTGATCCATTCATTCCAACATCCATCGTGTTAAAGTTATTGAGAAATGTTTCGTGATAGTCTAATTAGGGAACGTATGAACCATTGCCTCACCCGCACCAGTCAACCAGTGCTGCCCGACCTCACATGGTGTATTACCACAACCATGTCCGATCCAGTTTCCAGTCCACCCCGTCAACGCTTCATTCGTACTACTACCCATCACTGTCCAAGTCCATCACGTCAACACTTCATCACCTACCGCACCTTTTAGTTTAACGTGATGACCGTAATAAATACTGCCTTAAGTACTACGTGATTATCTACAACGCTCATATCCACAGGGTATCCCAACACTGTCGTAGCCAGCCATCCACCGCCAAAGCATTCAATTCTATTCTATTGTCTCCGCCCACCTCATCCAGCACTTCAAGACCTCAATCAGTATCTTTATCTTAACTGTTGCTCAAAAGATGTAATTGGGCACATACCTGAAAGAGTCTTGATCGACTTGACCACAATCTCAGGTCATCCGGATCCCTCCTGTCCCCCCACGCCCCCTATTTTCGTTCAGATGTGATAATTGTCAAAATAATAGTTGCCATGTTAACTAGTCATTCAGACTCACAGAAGCTTTCCTTATCATAGTACACACCTATTATTAGTGAAGCCCATCCCGTCCACACTTCTTTACAAACCCCAACTTAGCCCTGAAAAAAAAAAGAAAAACAATCGTTAACAAATTTACAAGTGTACTATATGAATGCAGTTCAGTATTGGCATCAGTCTGAACAGCCTTGAAATGATATTATTCATTTTCACTTTCACTGGTTGTATAGGTTGATAGAACCCGAAAAATATTAAAGGTCACATAGGATGCCATCTCACTGCGCTGACAGGGAGAATTTTCTTGTCATAGGCCTTTATAAGTATATCCTATTTACATGGATCCCTTTCCACTTAATGAACTTACAGTGACATGAGAACCTACTGTAAACTGGCTGGACTGATCTTGAACTGACATGCTTGGCTGTGATCATGGATGAATGTAACTTGTCCACCATGAATATATCTAACCTGACCTTAAGAAATTTTAGCAATTAGAAAGGAGCTTGCATGATATGATTTGGGCCTAAATTGGCTTAACTGTACCTGAAATGATGTGAACGAATCTGAACTGGCCCAAGTAAGCTTGGTTGAATGACAAAATCAAGAATGGTCCTTAAAGACACGTAGTACCCGTCAGACAGCAAACTCTGACCCCCTTTCCAAACTCTCTACTGAAAGAGTTAACTGATACCCCCAGTCCTTCATGCAGGTCAGCTTTTGAACTGTCTTCCTGTATCTCTATTTCCTTCTGCCTATGATCTCCATTCTCTTAAACACAATATGTCCAGAATTCTTAGGATAAACGGATCCAGAATATGACTACTTGAGTTTTTTTTTTTCTTCTCCCAGTCAGCAATCTGCAGACTTTACAGTCTTTGGTTCCTTCTTCTTTGCATATAAAATAATGGGTCTAATTGAACCTGACTCAGTAAGTATACCTGAGTCATTAATCTGACCTGAAAATACCAGATTAAGCAATCTTAAATGGATATGATGAGCGTAATGGGACTTGGAGCAGGGTTAATAAAACTGGATGGGCCTAACTGTCTTTCAATGAACATTGCTACTCCAGAAAGTTTTTGAATTGGTCTGTTTGAGCAACTGTGGTTGACAAGGTAGTGAGTAAACAATAATCGTCGTTACAGTTAGGCACAACTGGTCGTTAACTTAGGGGTCTCTGAAGCTGAATAAAATAATTTTCCAGTTGAATGAATGATATTTATAAAATTGTTCTGGTAAGGTATTAGTGGTAATTGCTTCTGTTGCCTTCATGAAAGAGGTCGTTCATAGTCCAGACAAACTGTTCCGCAGTGGTAAGGGATAAATACAAGAAGTATTAACACAATAAATGATTAGTGGAGACTGTTGCATATCACTTCATAATAAACTCTCAGCAGCATCGCAGATGTACTGGTGTTCAAAGAGTTAACGGAAATAGTTTTTAACATTTCCACAACTTGAGGTCAACACTAGGCTGAGCTAAATCATTTGATAGGAGAATAATAAAACAAAATCATTGTTCCGGACAAGTTCATTTTAGTGACGTCTTCAGCAAAAATATAAAATTTCCTTTGCAGAATATAAGCAGTTTTGTATTTCACCAAAGAGAATTCGAAACGCCGCTCCATTAGCGATTTATTTGCTTAATATACTTTGATATTAATTAAGGTGAATGTAGGGAAGAGTAAAGTGATGGTCTTTGAATGAGGTGAAGTCAGTGAATGTACAGCGAGGTTGGATGGTGAAGAATTGGAAAATGTGAGTACGTTTAAGTACTTGGGTAGTATGATGAATAAGGATAGAGGTTTGGAGGGTGAAGTGCTTGAAAGGGTACAGCAGGGAAGAAAGGTTGCTGGTTCTTTGAAAACAGTGATATGAAACAGGGAAGTGAGCATGGAAGTGAAAAATTTACAACATGACAGTATTGTGATACCAGCTCTAACGTATGGAAGTGAAGCTTGGACTTTGTTGGAAGGACACAAGTCAAGAGTGAGAGCAGTGGAAATGAGTTATTTAAGAGGAGCCTGTAGAGTCACATGGAGAGACAGGCTGACGAATGAGGATATAAAGGAGCGTTGTGGTGTGGATGTGGATGTGATAGGAAGCGTTAGGAGGAACACACTGAGGTGGTTTGGTCATATGGAGAGGATGGAGGGTGAAAGACTGACAACGAGAGTGAATGTAAGTGAGGTGGAGAGGGGAAGAGGGAGGGGGAGGCCGAGGATGAGATGGAGGGATGAGGTGGAGAGGTATATGAGAGAGGAGGGTGTGAGTTGGGAGCAAGGCAGTGAAATGTCAGGGGACAGGGCGACTTGGAGGCGTTTTGTTTGTGGCCACTCCAAACGGGATTGAGGCGTCTGGCAATAGATAGATAGATAGATATTAACTTTCTTTTTTTCTAAATATTAGTATTGGGCGTCTGAGTAAATACAAGATATTATTAACCCCTACAACCTAAGAATGTCATGATAATTCAGTTCTTACCTGCTGTTTATTTTTCCTTCAAAATAGGAGAGATGTTACAAACTGGAGACATAAGAGAGTATTCGTAAACTCCTTCAGTACAGAGGGATATTTTAACCTCTAATATTGTCTCTTGGTAGCAAGACTATATTACAAAAATACACACATTACTAAGTGGTATTCTGTAATATGAAAAAAAAAAATGATGAAAGAGTTATTAATAATTTGAAGCCAGCGATAATATCATGACGTACGAATATGCATTATAACGAGTAATTATAAAGTGGATCACAACCTCAATCAAGTCGTCATTCGATCCTGCAAAATTGTCAGAAGCGCAGTTTTGTGAGGATCGTTTGATTTGTTGGAAGGCATACATGGTTATGTGTGGCCGACTTTAATGACGCTCTGTTATTACTCGTACTTTTGTTTTCTTCTCGGTGTTTATGAGGGAGAGTTAAGATGATAATATTCATTTAATAGATTTGAACATTGGTCTGAAATAGATTTAATCCTGCCCTCCCATCCCCCCCGCCATCCACTGATCTCTGTAATACAAGGACAAAATTAGGTTTTAACTCTGCTACCAGACTAACAGAGCACCTAAATAATACTGGACATTATCGAGGGCTCTGTGTGACCCCTCATGTTAGAAAAGTATCTTCCTGTACCTAATATGCTACTCTTAGGACGATCTTTAATGACTCGATCACAAGTTGCGATATTTCCTAAGAAACATCTGGCAATAACAAGAAAGCACAAAAAATAGTTTTTTTGAGATTAAAAGGGCCTCATTTTGCGTTTTAAAAATGCTAAAAAAAAGACGTTACGAAATCTCTATGCCTACGGGAGTTTGACAAAAAGTTGAGTAAGAAAGTACAATTTGCTGTCGTTGCTGTCCCACATAAATTCAATCTTTAGTTTTCTCTTATTTATACACGTCTCTATTAAACAACCTCAGTATATACTTCCATCTATCTGTCTATCTACAGCCAGACACCGTAATCCCAGAAGGGGTGGCTACGGACAAAATCTTGCATATCTCTCTCCATCTCGTCCCTTCACCTCATCTCCAGCCTCCCTTCCCCCTCTCTCTTTCCTCCTCACTCAGATACAAACTCCTAGCCAACTTTTCTCTGCAGTCACACAGCATAGTCGAAATGTCTCAGGGTGATTCAGGGAGGATAAATATGGACACCAAAACGCTCCCGAATTAGCTCATTTTTCTGTCTCTTCACGAAACTCCACACTCTGTTTTCAGATAACTCATTTCTGCTCCTCTCGCTCCTGACTTGTGTCCTTCCAGCAAACTTCAGTCTGAACATCAGTGTGTTAATGCGATAATTGCAGTAAAGTCGTTCAAGATTTTTTTTTTCAGTCATCTATCCTTCCCTATTCCTTGTCACCGCTTCCGCTGTACTTGCAGTCACTCCTTCACTTTTGTACCTTTTGTCGCTCTTCATCCTTCAAACCGCCACCTTTGCTCATCACACTATCTAGATACATGAAGGGAATCACGGTCTCTAGGTCATGACCCGTCAGTTTCGCAACACATTGACTTCATTCCTCTCAAGAGCCATAACTTTTCTCCTCGATACCCTTTTCACTTATAAAGTTTGATTTTTAGAACCTATTCATAACTCACTCGTACACCAAGCTTTGCAACAACATAACCTCCTTGACAGGGGATACTCCATCATTTAATGGGGCACCCTGTTAGTTTCTTTGCTTACATTGTCAGTGGAGAAATGGCGCATCCGTTTCAGTCCAATAATAAATAGCTTTGTCGTTTTTCCACTCTCTCATTTAAGATGATTATAAATTCTCTCTACATTCCTTTCTCTCTACAACTTTCTTCACATACCTAAGGCAGCATAAAATTCCTTTGCCTCCTGTTCCTATCTGTTATAGCCTAGCTCTGAAACAATGTGCTGTCCACGCACCAACCGAGCTTCCTAAAGGCTTCACGACTGTCTTTTTATATTAAAACGACGCTACAATCAGACAGTTTTGTACATGAATGTATTAGTTTCTATTAATGTAGGAGTTTATTTAGTCTACATTTAATCTTATCATTTCGCAATGGCTCGCCCAAGTCAAATAAACCAGAGGTAAAAAGAAATACATTAGATGTCGCCAGCTTCAATGTTTTAATGACGAATTTAGTCCACCGCGTAGACATAGCTTAACGATTTAGTCCTGATAATATAATCTTTATTACTGCTATCTCCAAATTATTCTACCAGTTTGATGGGCCTCTCATCTTGAACTTGTTAATCACTGTTCTATTATATGCACAGCGCTCAAAAAATCTCTCCTAAACTGAACAAAACGGTTAGAAGTGGCAAAAATGACAATCAGGTCGGCCTCAAGATGGTCCCGCCATCGGCACAGAAATGTTAGATAAAGAATGGAAACAAATATTAGTTGTCTGACTTGTTGATTCTTGTGCAGTCGATAGGCATGAATAGTCATAAACCATCGTTCGATCACCTTAACCCAACTTTCATCTACATCCAGCTTGTCTTCCGTAGATCAGTGACAGAATAGGACAATATTATGGCTATGCAACCTTTCAATAGTGTCTCTCAAAGTTTACCATCTTATACTTGTGTTCAGTACATGTCAGAAGATTGAGATTTTATGCCAAGTGAAAGTGGATAATTTACATTACAGTAACTAGAAAGATATATGAAGTGAGTAGCCTACTGCAGATTGCTTACCTTGTCTGTGCTATGCCGTCAGCAAACAAAGTGGTTCTTGTACACTGAGCATCCTATTATACAAGCTACGGTTAGGGCGTGGCTTACACCTCGACCTTCTAAGGCTTCATCACACACACACACACACACACACACACACACACACACACACAAATTCTGTTCTTCACTTCTTAAATTCGCCTCTTTCCTTTTCTGAATTGCATTACATGTTTCATCTGCCATCCACTTTTTCCTTCTCTCTCTTTCCTTTTTCTTAATATTAACCTAAGCACTCTCATGCAAAACCTCTTTTACCTCTCTCCACATTTAATATCAATGTCCTCAGAGTCCATTAAAGTTTGCAGGACTAGAAACCTGTTCTTACATTCCCACCGAAACTCTTCATTTTGTTCTCATCATTTCTTAGCTCATCAAAATCATATTTATTACCCCCTGTACAATTACCTTACCGTTTCTCATATATATATATTTTTTTAATCTTTGACAAAACAAGTTGATGATCACTACCTATATATGCCCCCCTTCTTACGCAAATATCTTTCACATAACTCCTATGCCTTCTGCTAAGTGCAATGTGGTCAATTTGGTTATAATATTTACCACATGTGTAAATCCAAGTAGTTTTATGTGTTTTTCTCTGCTCAAAGATAGTTCCACCAATCGTAAGGTCATCTGACAAACAAAAGCTTCCAAATCGCATCCCATTATCGTTTCTTATGCCAATACCCTCCTTACTCATACAGTCTTCAGAAGCCATCCCTATTGTTACCAACAATCGTATTCCCATCACCAATGCAAACTAACACATCATGTCTTGCCACTCGATTCACTACATCCTGCAGCTTCTCATAAAACTCATCCTTCTTTTCATCAGTAGCCTCATTTGTCGAAGCGTACCCTACCACCATACTGATTTTACCATGGTCAGATTTTAACCGAACATAAAGCAAGGGCTCATTTATTGGCTCAAACTCACATAGCCTTGCAAGCATCTCTACTCAACTGTAAGCCTACCCCTTGGTAATGATTTCCATCACTCCTACCAGAAACCAACAAAGTAATACGATCTTCCAAATTCATTTTTCATCTCCATGCACGCTCGTTCCCGTAAGAGCAAAAATATGTATAATGTATTCATTACACACTGAAATAAGTTCTTCAATTTTACCAACCTCAGTGAAAGTTCGAACATTCTAATTTCCTGTTTTTAAGGTTCTCTTTGGATGTATAAAATTATTCCTACACTGTGGGATTCTTAGCATCCCCTGCTCGCTTAAGGCCTGCACGGAACTGAGGGTCATTGCTTCATAACCAGAGTTCATCAAGATTTCTTAGGCAGCAAATAATTTAACCCTGGTGCCAATGCCAGTGGCTCGCAGGAACAGACAATGGAGAGAGAGAATTAACTAAAAGAAAATATAATGGTGAGGGTTAGGACAGGGCGAGAAGGGCTGTGCGTGATGCTAAAGTGGCAGCAGATGAGAGGTAGGGTAGGCTGCTAACTGAGAATTTTCAACAGAATAAGAAAATGTTTTGGAAGGAGGTGAAAATGGTGTGAAAGGAAGAGTCTACGAAGGAGTAGCAAGTAAAAGCAAAGGATGGAAAGATGTGAACTGAGATGGTTGCGGAAAGGGAGAGATGGGCAGAGTATTCTGAAAGATCAAATGTCAAATTGGAAAGGGTGGCTGAGATTGTGGCAGATGAAAGGGTGCAAGGAATAAATGTGCTAGGAGAGTTGAATGGTTTTTGATAACGTTGGAGGAAGTGCAGGAGGCAGTAAAGGAAATAAAAGCAGGAAAAGCTGCAGGTATGGATGGATGTGCTGCGGAATGCCTGAAAGGTGGTAGACCGACTATTGTTGAGTGGGTAGTAAGATTGCTGAATATGTTTTGTGCGCAGTACGGTGCAGATTGACTACACAAGTGCTTGTGTGATTCCACTGTATAAAGGTAAGGGTGATACATATGAATGTACTAGGTTTAGAGGTATGAGTCTATTGAGTGTTTTAGGTAAGGTGAATGGTAGAGTGATAATTAAGAGAGATAGAGAGGGTGCAGAGGGAATGGTTGGTGATGAGCAGTGTGGCTTTAGGAGGGGGAAGAGATGCATGGATCAAATGTTTGCTGTGAGACAGGTGTGTGAAAAGTATTTAGCAAAAGGTAAGGATGCGTTTGGGGAAAGTGTATGATAGGATTGAGAGGGAGGCGTTATCGACTGTTCTGAAATTGTATGAACTTGATGGTAGGTTGTTAAAAGGAGTGAAAATTTTTTATGTAAATCGTAGAGTTTGTGTAAAAGTAGGAATTACTATGAGTGGTTGGTTTTCCGTGAGAGTGGGGCTGCGGTGGGGATGTGTGATGTCACATTGGCTGTTTAATATTTATGTGGATGGTGTTGTAAGGGAGGTGAATCCAAGAGTGTTAGGTTGAGGTTTGAGTCTGGTGAATGCTGATATAAGGGAGTGGAATCTGAATCAGCTGCTCTTTGCATATGATACTGCACAGACAGTAGGTACAGAGTTTGTAAGGGTGTGTGAAAGGTGGAAGTAAATGAGAATAAGAGTAAAGTGATGAAGTGTACAAGGTTGGTAGAGGGGAGGAGGATGAATATGGGTTTGAATAGTGAGTTCCTTGAGGAGGTAGAGTGTTTTTAAGTATTTAGAGTCAAATGTTGCTATGGATGGAATAACAAATGAAGAAGTGAAGTTTAGAATGAATGAAGTAGGAAAGGTGCTGGGAGGAATGAAAAGTGTTAAGATGTCGTTCGCTTAGAATGGATGTAAAGAGAAAGCTATATGAGAGTGTTGTAGTGCCGACTGCATTACATGGGGCTGAAACACGGAACATGGGTGTAGCACAGAGGAGAAGTTTGAATGTAATGGAAATGAGATGCCTGAGGAGTATGTGTGGAGTGACATGTATGGATCGAGTGAGAAATGATAAAGTGTGAAGGAGAACTGGAGTTGTTCGGGAGATGGCTGACTAAGTTGAGCAGAGGGTGTTGCGATGGTTTGCGTACATGGGGAGAATGGATGAAGAACAATTAGTGAAAAAGATATCTGGGTCGGATGTGAGAGTTGTAAGGCTGAAAAGAAGGCAATGGATAGGATGGATGGACAGTGTGATGAGAGCATTAGATGCGAGAGGGATGTCTGTTGAGCAATGAAGAGTGGCTGAACATGATAGGAATGACTGGAGAAATTGTGAATGAATAAATGGTGACGTGGCCCTGAGGGGATAATCTCCCACATTAAGTCTGATCAGGTCATGTGCGGGTAAGGGGATGGGTCCATTATGATGTGGCAGGGGTAAGCCAGCTCTGCTGTCAGGCCCTGCTGCAGATGTCGCTGATTGCACTGCTCAGTTGACCCTCGTGTGGTGTGTTGTGATGAGGATCTGTCCATTCTCCCCTTGGGGCTAAGATACGAATAATGTGTGTGTGTGTGGATGAATAAAATGGGAGTGTGTCGTCCTCTTGGCTACCTCCATTTCCTTGGGGGAAGCAGCCTAGGTATATAGACAGAATAGATAATTTGTTATATCATTTTGCACTTTTCTTCTACATAATTAAATATCCAAGTCCGTGCCTGCTTCAGAAATTATATATCGTCAAAACGCTGAAACTTGTTCATAACTTTGCGTTCTCAGTGCTAATACGGTAATGTGAACTTTAAGCATTTGGTGATTTCAATTCAGTGACTATTTGAATTAAAGTATTTTGTGACTTCATCATACCTCATATGCCGATGATTGTCACATATAGTTTATAATTTATACAAGAAAATTTAGGAACATTCATCTGGACATATCATTTGTGGAAAGTAGTGAGGAACTATTTAGGAGTACTGGTAAAGCTGGATGGAACGGGAATCATAGAACAAGTGTTTCTCCACGTTGCCAGAATTTAATGTTCTTGACACTGTTTCTGTTTCCTTGTATAGAGATGGCTCGGCAGCAGAAGTAACTGCATCTAAAAGTTTTTCTCCTTTAACCACTTGTGCTTCATAGTCTATTACAGGTGATAAACGACACTTTTCAATAGCCCAGGGGTTCTTGCGAAGCTTACGTTGGTAATATTTGGTTTCCACGGATCCGTTCTCCTGCCATCGCCTGATCCAGCGGTACACGGTGGAGAGACTGGCGCCAGTCTGCTGGGAGATGGACCTGGCTGAAACGCCTCCCAGCCACAGCCACACCATCTTGGCTCGCTCGGTAACCACCACTGGGCTGTTTGACAATCTGCGGTGCATTGTGTTTCTTGCACCACTGTTGAGCAAAATTATGTTGGAGGTGTTTCCGAAGAGTTAACTCGAAGTTCAAAACATAGACAATACGAGTAAATAAGAGGACATTGACTTCTATCTGCCCCTTAAGTTACAAAAGATTATTATCCTAGCGTCTTCAGGCCAAAGCCTGTTCAGCAACCACAATAGAACGGCCTGATAGTTTGTAGTGCAGTTGTGTTTCTCATAACTCTGCTGAGCAAAACTGTATTGTTTATTGGTGTGATGAGCTAAGGTGTATCAAACATGCGTTACGGTTTTATATATCAGTGTTATCTTGACGTTATTATATAGTAATTGCCCTTTCCATACCCACCCATGAACGACCTTTTTTTTTTTTTTTTTTTGCTTGAACTAAACGGCTTTATTCAGCTTGGAAGAGACGTCTTGCAGTGAAGGGCTTAAGGATGACTATGTATGAGTATTCTAGTTCGATACTTTCAGTGTAAGTTCAATTATATTTCTGAGATAACAGGACAGTGTAAGAAAGAGGAATCTAAGGGGAAAATGCATCCATTCTTTAAAGCACAACCTACCATGTGATTTCAAGTTTGAACCAGAGTCGTGAGACACTGTATATAAGAACTTCTCGTGACTGCTTCACACTCGACAAAAAAAGAAAAAGGAAATCTAACTTATAAGCACTACGTAATTTGGTAAAATGAACGAAGAATCCGAAGACAGTTCTCTAGGTTCCATTATATTATATTATTTTGTTTCAGCTGTTATTGCTGAGTACTTCACACTGAAATGGCACACGATTATTCCATTAGCAATTACCACTGCACTCACTTCAAGATGACAAGCTCTGATCCATTCATTCCAACATCCATCGTGTTAAAGTTATTGAGAAATGTTTCGTGGTAGTCTAATTAGGGAACGTATGAACCATTGCCTCATCCGCACCAGTCAACCAGTGCTGCCCGACCTCACATGGTGTATTACCACAACCATGTCCGATCCAGTTTCCAGTCCACCCCGTCAACGCTTCATTCGTACCACTACCCATCACTGTCCAAGTCCATGACGTCAACACTTCATCACCTACCTCACCTTTTAGCTTAATGTGATGACCGTAATAAATACTGCCTTAAGTACTACGTGATTATCTACAACGCTCATATCCACAGGGTATCCCAACACTGTCGTAGCCAGCCATCCACCGCCAAAGCATTCAATTCTATTCTGTTGTCTCCGCCCACCTCATCCAGCACTTCAAGACATCAATCAGTATATTTATCTTAACTGTTGCTCAGAAGATGTAATTGGGCACATACCTGAAAGAGTCTTGATCGACTTGACCACAATCTCAGGTCATCCGGATCCCTCCTGTCCCCCCACGCCCCCTATTTTCGTTCTGATGTGGTATTTGTCAAAATAATACCTGCCTTGTTAACTAGTCATTCAGACTCACAGAAACTTTCCTTATCATAGTACACACCTATTATTAGTAAAGCCCATCTCGTCCACACTTCTTTACAAACCCCAACTTAGCCCTGAAAAAAAAAAAATCGTTAACAAATTTACAAGTGTACTATATGAATGCAGTTCAGTATTGGCATCAGTCTGAACAGCCTTGGAGTGATATTATTCATTTTCACTTTCACTGGTTGTATAGGCTGATAGAACCCGAAAAATATGAAAGGTCACATAGGATACCATCTCACTGCGCTGACAGGGAGAATTTTCTTGTCATAGGGCTTTGTAAGTATATCCTATTTACATGGATCCCTTTCCACTTAATGAACTTACAGTGACATGAGAACCTACTGTAAACTGGCTGGACTGATCTTGAACTGACATGCTTGGCTGTGATCATGGATGAATGTAACTTGTCCACCATGAATATATCTAACCTGACCTTAAGAAATTAGCAATTAGAAAGGAGCTTGCGTGATCTGACTTGGACCTAAACTGGCTTAACTGTACCTGAAATGGACTGAACGAATCTGAACTGGCCCAAGTAAGCCTGGCTGAATGACAAAATCAAGAATGGTCCTTAAAGACACTTAGTACCCGTCAGACAGCAAGCTCTGACCCCCTTTCCACACTCTCTACTAAAAGAGTTAACTGATACCCCAAGTCCTTCATGCAGGTCAGCTTTTGAACTGTCTTCCTGTATCTCTATTTCCTTCTGCCTTTGATCTCCATTCTCTTAAACACAATATGTCCAGAATTCTCAGGATAAACGGATCCAGAATTTGACTACTTGAGTTTTTTTTTTTTCTTCTCCCAGTCATCAATCTGCAGGCTTTACAATCTTTGGTTCCCTCTTCTTTGCGTGTAAAATAATGGGTCTAATTGAACCTGACTCAGTAAGTATACCTGAGTCATTAATCTGACCTGAAAATACCAGATTAAGCAATCTTAAGTGGATGTGAT
Organism: Coenobita brevimanus; assembly: GCF_032717465.1. Taxonomy (NCBI): domain Eukaryota; kingdom Metazoa; phylum Arthropoda; class Malacostraca; order Decapoda; family Coenobitidae; genus Coenobita; species Coenobita brevimanus. The sequence goes on along the minus strand of NC_136993.1, from coordinate 47,223,023 downwards.
GAGCGTAATTGGACTTGGAGCAGGGTTAATAAAACTGGATGGGCCTAACTGTCTTTCAGTGAGCATTGCTAATCCTGAAAGTTTTTGAATTGGTCTGTTTGAGGAACTGTGGTTGACAAAGTAGTGAGTAAACAATAATCGTCGTAACAGTTAGGCACAACTGGTCGTTAACTTAAGGGTCTCTGAAGCTGAATAAAATAATTTTCCAGTTGAATGAATGATATTTATAAAATTGTTCTGGTAAGGTGTTAGTGGTAATTGCTTCTGTTACCTTCATGAAAGAGGTCGTTCATAGTCCAGACAAACTGTTCCGCAGTGGCAAGGGTTAAATACAAGAAGTATTAACACAATAAATGATTAGTGGAGACTGTTGCATATCTCTTCATAATAAACTCTCAGTAACATCGCAGATGTACTGGTGTTTAAAGAGTTAACAGAAATAGTTTTTAACATTTCCACAACTTGAGGTCAACACTAGGCTGAGCTAAATCATTTGATAGGAGAATAATAAAATAAAAAAAATCATTATTCCAGACAAGTTCATTTTAGTGACGTCTTCAGCAAAAATATAAAATTTCCTTTGCAGAATATAAGCAGTTTTGTATTTCACCAAAGAGAATTCAAAACGCCGCTCCATTAGGTATTTATTGCTTAATATACCTTGATAATAATTAAGGTGAATGTAGGGAAGAGCAAAGTGATGGTCTTTGAGAGAGGTGAAGTCAGTGAATGTACAGCGAGGTATGATGGTGAGGAATTGGAAAATGTGAGTACGTTTAAGTACTTGGGTAGTGTGATGATTAAGGATGGAGGTTTTGAGGGTGATGTGCTTGAAAGGGTACAGCAGGGAAGAAAGGTTGCTGGTTCTTTGAAAACAGTGATAAGAAACAGGGAAGTGAGCATGGAAGTGAAAAAGTTACAACATGACAGTATTGTGATACCAGCTCTAACGTATGGAAGTGAAGCTTGGACGTTGTTGGAAGGACACAAGTCAAGCGTGGGAGCAGTGGAAATGAGTTATTTAAGAGGAGCCTGTGGCGTCACATGGAGAGACAGGCTGACGAATGAGGATATAAAGGAGCGTTGTGGTGTGGATGTGGATGTGATAGGAAGCGTTAGGAGGATCGCACTGAGGTGGTTTGGTCATGTGGAGAGGATGGAGGGTGAAAGACTGACAACGAGAGTGTATGTTAGTGAGGTGGAGGGGGGAAGAGGGAGGGGGAGGCCGAGGATGAGATGGAGGGATGGGGTGGAGATGTATATGAGAGAGGAGGGTGTGAGTTGGGAGCAGGGCAGTGAAATGGCGGGGGACAGGGCGACGTGGAGTCGTTTTGTTTGTGGCCACCCCAAACGGGATTGAGGCGTCTGGCAATAGATAGATAGATAGATATTAACTTTTCTTTTTTTTCTTTTTCTAAATATTAGTATTGGGCGTCTGAGTAAATACAAGATATTATTAACCCCTACAACCTAAGAATGTCATAATAATTCAGTTCTTACCTGCTGTTTATTTTTCCTTCAAAATAGGAGAGATGTTACAAACTGGAGACATAAGATAGAGTATTCGTTAACTCCTTCACTACAGAGGGATATTTTAACCTCTAATATTGTCTCTTGGTAGCAAGACTATATTGCAAAAATACACACATTACTAAGTGGTATTCTGTAATATGAAAAAAAAAATGATGAAAGAGTTATTAATAATTTGAAGCCAGCGATACTATCATGACGTACGAATATGCATTATAACGAGTAATTATAAAGTGGATCACAACATCAATCAAGTCGTCATTCGAGCCTGCGAAATTGTCAGAAGCGCAGTTTTGTGAGGATCGTTTGATTTGTTGGAAGGCATACATGGTTATGTGTGGCCGACTTTAACGACGCTCTGTTATTACTCGTACTTTTGTGTTTTCTTGTTGGTGTTTATGAGGGAGAGTTAAGATGATAATATTCATTTCATTTACTTAAATATTCGTCTGAAATAGATTTAATCCTCCCCCCCCCCCGCCATCCACTGATCTCTGTAATACAAGGACAAAATTAGGTTTTAACACTGCTACCAGACTAACAGAGCACCTAAATAATACTGGACATTATCGACGGCTCTGTGTGACCCCTCATGTTAGAAAAGTATCTTCCTGTACCTAATATGCTACTCTTAGGACGATCTTTAATGACTCGATCACAAGTTGCGATATTTCCTAAGAAACATCTGGCAATAACAAGAAATCACAAAAAATAGTTTTTTTGAGATTAAAAGGGCCTCATTTTGCGTTTTAAAAATGCTAAAAAAAAGACGTTGAAATCTCTATGCCTACGAGAGTTCGACGAAAAATTGAGCAAGAAAGAAAAATTTGCTGTCGGTGCTTTCACACATAAATTCATTCCTTAGTTTTCTCTTATTCATACACGTCTCTATTAAACAACCTCAGTATATACTTCCATCTATCTGTCTATCTACAGCCAGACACCGTAATCCCAGAAGGGGTTGCTACGGATAAAATCTTCCAAATCTCTCTCCATCTCGTCCCTTCACTTCATCTCCAGCCTCCCTTCCCCCTCTCTCTTTCCTCCTCACTCAGATACAAACTCCTAGCCAACTTTTTTCTGCAGTCACACAGCATAGTCGAAATGTCTCAGGGTGATACAGGCAGGATAAATATGGACACCAAAACGCTCCCGAATTAACTCATTTTTCTGTCTCTTCACGAAACTCCAAACTATGTTTTAAGATAACTCATTTCTGCTCCTCTCGCTCCTGACTTGTGTCCTTCCAGCAAACTTCAGTCTTAACATCAGTGTGTTAATGCGGTAATTGCAGTAAAGTCGTTCAAGATTAAATTTTTTTCAGTCATGCATCCTTCCCCATTCCTTGTCACCGCTTTCGCTGTACTTGCAGTCACTCCTTCACTTATGTACCTTTTGTCGCTCTTCATCCTTCAAACCGCCACCTTTGCTCATCACACTATCTAGATACATGAAGGGAATCACGGTCTCTAGGTCATGACACTTCAGTTTCGCAACACATTGACTTCATTCCTCTCAAGAGCTATAACTTTTATCCTCGATACCCTTTTCACTTATAAAGTTTGATTTTTAGAAGCTATTCATAACTCACTCGTACACCAAGCTTTGCAACACCATAACCTCCTTGACAGGGGATACTCCATCATTTAATGGGGCACCCTGTTTGTTTGTTTGCTTACACTGTCTGTGCAGAAATGGCGCATCTGTTTCAGTCCAATAATAAATAGCTTTGTCGTTTTTCCACTCTCTCATTTAAGATGATTATAAATTCTCTCTACATTCCTTTCTCTCTACAACTTTCTTCACATACCTAAGGCAGCATAAAATTCCTTTGCCTCCTGTTCCTATCTGTTATAGCCTAGCTCTGAAACAATGTGCTGTCCACGCACCAACCGAGCTTCCTAAAGACTTCACGACTGTCTTTTTATATTAAAACGACGCTACAATCAGACAGTTTTGTACATGAATGTATTAGTTTCTATTAATGTAGGAGTTTATTTTGTCTACATTTAATCTTATCATTTCGCAATGGCTCGCCCAAATCAAATAAACTAGAGGTAGTAAGAAATAGATGAGATATCGCCTACCTTCATTGTTTAATGACGAATTTAGTCCACCGCGTAGACATATAGCTTAACCATATAGGCCTGATAATATAATCATTATTACTGCTATCTCCAGATGATTCTACCAAGTTTGATGGGCCTCTCATCTTGAACTTGTTAATCACTGTTCTATTATATGCACAGCGCTCAAAAAATCTCTCCTAAACTGATCAAAACGATTAGAAGTGGCAAAAACGACAATCAGGTCGGCCTCGAGATGGTCCCGCCATCAGCGCAGAAATGTTAGTTAAAGATTGGAAACAAATATTAGTTGTCTGACTTGTTGATTCTTGTGCAGTCGATAGGCATGAATAGTCATAAACCATCGTTCGATCACCTTAACCCAACTTTCATCTACATCCAGCTTGTCTTCCGTAGATCAGTGACAGAATAGGACAATATTATGGCTATACAACCTGTTAATAGTATTTCTCAAAGTTTACCATCTTATACTTGTGTTCAGTACATGTCAGAAGATTGAGATTTTATGCCAAGTGAAAGTGGATAATTTACATTACAGTAACTAGAAAGATATATGAAGTGAATAGCCTACTGCAGATTGCTTACCTTGTCTGTGCTATGCCGTCAGCAAACAAAGTGGTTCTTGTACACTGAGCATCCTATTATACAAGCTGCGGTTAGGGCGTGGCTTACACCTCGACCTTCTAAGGCTTCATCACACACACACACACACACACACACACACACACACACACACACACACACACACACAAATTCTGTTCTTCAATTCTTAAATTCGCCTCTTTCCTTTTCTGAATTGCATTACATGTTTCATCTGCCATCCACTTTTTCCTTCTCTCTCTTTCCTTTTTCTTAATATTAACCTAAGCACTTTCATGTAAAACCTCTTTTACCTCTCTCCACATTTAATATCAATGTCCTCAGATTTCATTAAAGTCTGCAGGACTAGAAACCTGTTCTTACATTCCCACCGAAACTCTTCATTTTTGTTCTCATCATTTCTTAGCTCATCAAATGACCTTAAAGTTTCTCATATTTTTTTTTTAAATCTTTGACACAACAAGTTGATGATCACTACCTATATATGCCCCCCTCCTTACGCAAATATCTTTCAAATAACTCCTATGCCTTCTGCTAATTGCAGTGTGGTCAATTTGGTTATAATATTTACCACATGTGTAAATCCAAGTAGTTTTATGTATTTTTCTCTGCTCAAAGATTGTTCCACCAATCGTAAGGTCATTTGACAAACAAAAGTTTCCAAATCGCATCCCATTATCGTTTCTTATGCCAACACCCTCCTTACTCATACAGTCTTCAAAAGCCATCCCTACTGTCACCAACAATCGTATTAACATCACCAATTCAAACTAACACATCATGTCTTGCCACTCGATTCACTACATCCTGCAGCTTCTCATAAAAGTCATCCTTCTTTTCATCAATAGCCTCATTTGTCGAAGCGTACCCTACCACCATACTGATTTTACCATGGTCAGATTTTAACCGAACATAAAGCAAGGGCACATTAACTGGCTCAAACTCACAAAGCCTTGCAAGCATCTCTACTCAACTGTAAGCCTACCCCTTGGTAATGATTTCCATCACTCCTACCAGAAACCAACAAAGTAATACGATCTTCCAAATTCATTTTTCATCTCCATGCACGCTCGTTCCCGTAAGAGCAAAAATATGTATAATGTATTCATTACACACTGAAATAAGTTCTTCAATTTTACCAGCCTCAGTGAAAGTTCGAACATTCTAATTTCCTGTTTTTAAGGTTCTCTTTGGATGTATAAAATTATTCCTACACTGTGGGATTCTTAGCATCCCCTGCCCGCTTAAGGGCTGCAAGGAACTGAGGGTCATTGCTTCATAACCAGAGTTCATCAAGATTTCTTAGGCAGCAAATAATTTAACCCTGGTGCCAATGGCAGTGGCTCGCAGGAACAGACAATGGAGAGAGAGAATTAACTAAAAGAATATATAATGGTGAGGGTTAGGACAGGCAAAGTACACGGAAAAGAGAGACAGCAAAAAGAATGTAGATAAAAGTGTCCCTTTTAGTCGCCTCTTACAACAAGCTGGGAATACTTGCCAAATTTTCTATCCCCCCTTCCCCAGGGAAATTCTTTCCCCCCTTCCCCAGGGAGAGATAGAATTTCATTTGTATTAAATGCTCTTAACTCTCTGACTCCAATTCATCCCAGTCCTTCTGTCGTCTTACCAAAAACTTTTCCAGCAGCTTTACTGGATCATCCTTCCCTCCTCTTTTCTGCTCGAATTGCGCTGTAGCTGCTTCTTAAAAAGCAAAAATCTTTGGTTAGACTTTTTCCTCCAATTTCTCATTAGATAAATCTGCTGCCCCTCCTCCATGACTCCCCCCCTCCCCAGAGACTTCATCATTAATAGTTCTTTAATTGATGTGCTTTCTGCCATCGCTGGCCGTAATATCAACAAGGCAAATGGGACTCATGGGGTACATCCTGTTGTCCTTATAAAACTGTGCTTCTGTACTTACACCCTGCCAAGGTAAACTCTATTCCCTTTGTCTGTCAACTTGTACCTCTCCTTGCTGGAAGTTTGCCCTCAGTCAGCCTTCCCCAAAGAATGGTGACCATTCTCAGCTCTCTAACTATCGCCCAGTTGCTGCAACATTTTCTAAAAAATTTTCTTAATAAAAAAAAATATTAAAACACCTGTCATATCACAACCACTTTTCCAATCGTCAATATGGGTTTCTCCAGGGATGCTCCACTAGCGATCTTCTCACCTTTCTTTCAGACTAATCGTCATGCTCCTTTTGGATCTTTTGCAAAAGCTCTCCCATTGCGCTTTACAGTTCAGTGTCATTCGATCGATTCTAGCATAAAAATTTTATTTCCAAACTGCCTTCTGTGCCTTCATCTCAAGCTTCCTTTCTGGTCGTTCTGTAAGTCCAGTCCCTGTTGTAGAGACCTGTATACATCTTCTTAGGAAGAGGCTTTAACTGATGATTTGGGTAAAGGATACCACCACTTCAAAGTAGTAGGCTATTAGGTGGAAGTGCTAGAATCATAGCGAAAGTGAAAAAATGGCAGTTTTCAAAATGGCCACCACTGGTGTCTTTCAGGACTTAAAAGGCTTACAAATTGTAATAGAAATGTAGTACCTGGAAGACTATTAGGGGTTTTCAGGCACGGCTGACACGATGGTGCCTATAAGAAATCAATACGACCTTGTGTAGCACCCACAATCCTAGATGGCCGCCATCCGGACCCTCCCCAAACACATGTCATTTATCATTTGAAAGAAGCATAGTGACTGGATGATTTTTACGTTAATTGTGAGGTTTGCAGGCACTGCTGACACGATAGTACCTTTACTGATTCGATATCACAACATTTCATACTAAAAATTCAAGATGGCTGTCGTCCAAAATCCGTAGCTAACAAAAAAATTGACAAATTTTCGATAAAGCTGGAATATAGCAGTACTTTCTAGATATTATTATTTCGTTTTTTTTTTTTTTTTTTGTAAATGTCTGCTTGAACTCAGTTTTGCAAGGAAGTCATTACATACGTTCCTTCCATGGAATCATGATGGTATCAGATCTTCTCAACTCCTTGGCATGAGAGGCATTCTGGGAGTGGCTAGTGCAGAATGATCATAATATTAATGACGAATTCATAGAACGTGCACACAAAGCACAGACAGCTCTATGTGCAAACGAAAGACCCAGTGAGAAGTTCAAAGAACTATTTGACCAGTCATCAAATCTCCATGAACAAGTGGAGTGTTTTCTGGAAGAATGCTGTGCAAAATCTGAGGTGTGTCAGTACCTGCAGTACCTCCAAGTGTTTCAGCAAATGGCTGCTACAATCAAGCATGCGGTTGCATCAGATCGAGAAGGAAATTTCCCTATTCACATAGCTTCCGTGGAAGCTTCTCTGCCAATCATCTGGCATGTTCTACCTTGAATCCAAGAAAACTTTAGAAGTAACTCATCCGTATGTTTTTCAGCGGTTCATGCATGGTCAGTTTGTCGTGAAGGATCGAGTTGGAAGTTACTTCAATGCTATTGCACCGGATATGAAGCAAGAATTATCCTTCCACAGTGCACCAAATATGCTGATGGCATTGTTGGCCAAACAAGAAGTCCTAGGGTCGTGATCAAGTGGCAACTCATTTTCTACAAATTTTCCTCATCTCAAACAACTTCAGGGTATTATGATTAATGTGTCAACGGATCATAGTGAATCGGTGAGGATTCATCATGAACTTACTGGACACAAAGCTCACCAGCTGAATGAAAACGTTTCAAATCTCTTGTGCTTTGTGTGAGAGAGGGGTAACTCTTACATCATCAAGGCTCCTGCCATCAAACTGCACAATCTAATCACTACGCAACTGGCATTGGATGAATTGGCCGTCTGGCTGCTCCAAGTGCAGGCGAATGAGGATCAACTGGTAAGAGAATTCCGGAGAGAGAAGTTTGTTGAAAAGACCAAAAAACTCTCTACCACTATATCGAAGAGGAAATTACCTCAGCTCGACAGCAAACCATCCACTGATGTGAGTGCAACTTCTGCTGTGACATCGAAAATGATAGAAGTGGCTCAGTGCGACATCGAAATTGTGAAAGAACGAGGCATGGAACTTTAATCTACCTATGCCCATGATATCCTGCCTGTTCACTATTTGAAGGCGATCTTCCTTCCAAGACTGACAAAGGTGCGCTCATTGCAGAGTTACAGAAGAGCTTAACAGGCAATGAGTTCCACTTTCCTGCCTTAAGATGCATCATTTATATTGGACCTCATGTCGAAAATACGTTCTTTTCCAAACTTGGCTTCATTTGGAACATTCGAAAGCACAATCAGTTGTGTGCTGTCAGCAGACCACTCTATTTGTTCCAGGTCCAGCCTCTTTTTCGTGTTTGAGAGCAACTTAGAGTCATCTGTTAAGGGTTGAGAAAGGCTTCTTCACGCCAGTGGAGCTGAATCCGTTGACCTCGCTGAGCATACTACAGGTGTCCCAATACCTGAACAAATTAACAAATTGTGGACCTCCTTGGTCAACAAAACAATGCTACAGCTTCTCATTCGCGATCTCATCTTGACTCCTGAGATGGTGAAGTTCAATGTTGTGCTTGGTGGATGCATCACAGATGATAGTGTTGTTTCAGCAGAGTTTTTCCACTCTGGATCGCCGTCCACCCAACCGCCTTCTGAAACTACAGAACCTATTGACATGCTGACATGTGATGTGGAAGAAGCCATTGATCACAAAGTGATGCACTGTGCCTGTGAGGTGGATCGGGGAAGTAGCCAGCTGCTAGTAGTTCCAATGACAGACACAGTAGCACGTCTACTTCATTATGTTCATTATTTTAGAAAGTGAGGCCCCTAAGAACTGTGGGATGAGTTCGGGTCTGGTGAGTGACGGTGTCATATACCACTACACACTCTTGCAGATAAGCTGAGAGTAGGACTATCTAAAGTTATCGTGAAGGCACATATATTGACTGGAGATAATGCAGTAAGATAGGTACCAAACACTCCTCTCTGTCATGTGATCCAGAGGATTACTTGGCTGATTTTGTAGTCTGACACTCTCACTGACGAGATCTTGATGAAAGCTGAGGAATATCTCCTTCGGGTGTGGGCTGGAGCGAAGAGCAAATCCGAATCGCGAACATTCAACCAGCTCTGAGTGGAAGTCCAAATGCAAGCTCCGACACCAAAGTCATTGGAAGTCCTGCCACCAACTTCAAGTGCAATTCGTGGCCACATCAGGAGACCATTTTACACTGTGCATAAAGTTATACGCCTTCTTTATGTTACCCACCCTGCCACAGACTCTACGAAATACGGATGGGTGAAGACAGTGACACACTAATATCTGAAAAATGCGTGATTCCATTACCCCAGAGAATGCTAGTCGTTTGTAAGCGTGGCTCAATGCGATGTTTGTGCATAAAGAAGGGTGTCAAATGTGTATTTTTTGTGATAAACAAGAGTCAGTTTGTCAAAATAAGTGAAAATTCCATCTTTCAGTCATAATTAAGACATATTTTCCTTAACTTAGCTTCACATGGTATTGATATATGTATGTCTCTGAATAAAATTCTATGCTTGTGTTTTCATTATTTGTTTGTGGCCATCTTGAATTTTGAATATCAAATGTGGTGATATCGAATCACTAAATGTACACTCGTGTCAGCAGTGCCAGAAAACCTCAAAATTAACGCAAAAATTACCCAGTCACGATGTTTCTTTCAAAAGACACACGATGTTTTTGTTTGGGGAGGGCCCAGATTGCTGCCCTCTTGGTTATCGGGTACTATACAGGGTCATATTGATTTCCTTTAGGCACCATCGTGTCGGCAGTGCCTAAAAACCATCATAATAGTCTTCCAGGTACTACATTTCTAATAGATTTGTAAGCCTTTGTAGTCCTGAAAGACCCCGGTGGCAACCATTTTGAAAACCGCCATTTTCTCACTTATGCTATGACTCTAGCAATTCCATCTAATACTGTTTCGAAGCTAGCGGTATCCTTACTCAAATCACCAGTCAAAGACTCTTCCTAAGAAGATGTAAACGGGTCTGTACAGCAGAGACAGGGTTATATAGCTGTTGTTGTAGATCGCCACTGTTCTCCTAGAGCTATCAAAAATGGTGTTCTTCAGGGGCCTGTCGTATCACCTACTCTCTTAGTTTTATTTATCAGTGACTGTCTAAACTGTACATCTAATCCTATCCACTCGTACATCGATGACTTCACCCTTCACTTTTCCATCTGCCTCTCGCAGCATCCATCTCAGCAACTCCAACAGACAAGGGATTAGGGTATGGCACACCTAATGACTGACTCGGCTGATATCTCTGATTTGGGTAAAAGCAATCTTGTTGTTTCTAGTGCTTCAAAAACTCTGTTCTTACATATATCAACCAAGCAAAGTCTTTTTTAGGGCTGTCCTGTAATTTTTACAATATCCAACTCAATCTTTCAACATCTCTGAACATACATTACTTGAGGTTTCATTCTCTCGGGATTTATATTGGAATTATCATATGACCTCTATTACTAAATATGCTTCCAAGAGATTAGGTATGTTGAGCCGACTTTGCATTCTTTACCTCTGCACAGTTGTTGACTTTTATAATGGATCTTATTCGCCCCTGTTTAGAGTACAGCTCTGATGGATGGGGATGCTCCCCACCTCTTCTCAACAAGGTGGAATCTGAAACCTTTCATCTTATGAACTCCTGTCCTGTTACTGGCTCCTTTCATCCACTGTGTCTTTGCTGCACTGTTGCGTTTTCATTTTTTTCTATCGTTCCTTCAATGGTTAGCGTCCTCCCAAGAACTGTCATCTTGCATCCCTCCATCACTATGGCGGGCTCAAAACACGTCTAGCAGGAAACTGTCATCCACTTTCTGACCAACTCTGCAAGAGTTAACTGTTACTCCAAGTCCTTCATGCATGTACTGTAATAGGTCAGCTCTGGAATTGTTTTCCTCTGTTTCTATTTCCTACTGCTTATGACCTCCAGTCTTTGAAATGCAGTGTGTCCAGGCATCTCGAAATGAACATGTTGGGAATTTGGCTCTTTGTTATATTGTTTTTATTTTTACTTGGAAGGAACAATGTTGCGGGCTCCAGGCCTTTGATTCCCTCTTCCATAAATTTAAAAAAAGAAAGGAAAGATATGTCGTTTTCCTTATTTCTGCCAATTACACAAGATTTTATTTATCTTAGGAAGGTCCACCCTCTTTGGATGGGTAATTGGCGATAAAGTGGAAGCCATTCAGTATATCATCCAATATGATTATTCTGAAGGAAGATGGTATAAGACATCATACCAAGGACATTTACAACTTGAACATCACCCTGCCATGTTAGTGACGTGATTAAAGAGAGTACTAATGTAAGTGGCATTCATTTAAAGTGAAATTTCAAATAAACACTCACATATATATATATATATATATATATATATATATATATATATATATATATATATATATATATTGTAGACAGTGAAGTACTGCGAATCTCACTGGCCCCTTAAACGTATAACATTAGAAACGTTGCTTTGAAAAAGAAAAAAATGGGAGCCTTAACAGCTCACAATAGCGTGGTAGTAATTTGAAACACTACGCTTTGTTGCATCAGAGTATTTTAAGCTGTCTAACACTGTGTATTTGCTTAGGACCCATTGATGCTGCAGGGACTTGGAAGAAGTAACAGAAAAGTGGTACTTCATCGGAATGAATGATTAATCTTTCAATGAATCCTGATTTCTTGTATATTGCTGAGGTGGTCAGTTACCTTTATTCGTGGAGATGCAGAGTCGTTAGTTATCAGATATTTTATTATTAATAGTTTAAGGCCATTATAACTCCAAGAGTGGCAAATGCCATCAGGAAGAAATTTAACTAAATGTTCGGTAAGAAACTTTATTTTAGCTTTAACCGTACAGAATGTATTAAAAAAAAAAATCTTCCAAATTCATAGAGTAAAAATCTTTGGTAAAGGACAGCATACAAAACAAGGAAAATTTTATTTATATGAACATGGATCAGTTCTACCTTCTAACCCCGTAGTTCAAAGATGGAACTGTACATTTTTCCCATCTAACGTCAAACCATATTGTCAGGTATAGGTAAAACTGCAGCAGGAATTATATCAAAAAGAAAATATTATAAAGATTAACCCGTGGCGTCCCATCGACGTTCTATAACGTCCACACGTTTTGTCACTGCCAATCCCGTCGACGTACATAAACGCGAAAAAATTGCAAGGTCCCTAATTTGCACAATTTTCAATTTTTGCGAGTCATTTTTGGTACGTATACACGTGACACCTTCCTCAACAAGATGCCAGGCAGGGACAATGCCTTACCCATCATGACCTCCTCCACCCCCTGCATGCCCTTTTCTCAGCAATTCACCTGTTATCAGTGACCTGGCCAGTATAGCCATGTCATGCCATGGTACGAAATTCAGGGCCAGCGTGATTCCCCAATCAATGGCAATGTGGAGGACAAACTTTACATAGCATTAGAGGAAGAAACAGTTAGAAATGATGATCAGGTAATGTGGCAAAAAAAGGTCAGGTATTAGTGAGTGAAACAATGCTTATAATGCCTATATTACTGCTTGAAAACCAATATACTCTTGTACTACATATAAATTCGTACCAAGTAAATAAATAAATACCATTTATGAGTGGTGTGAAATAGTTATCCTCCCACAGAACTCGTTTTCTTTGGTGCCAGCCTGATAGAAAACCCAGTAAGGTAAGGAGGTACTCCTACCTGTAATGAGTATTTTAAACCTCAGGTGAGCGATTTCTCTATGAATTTTCGATGTTTCTCACCAAAAGCGAAGGTCGGGATTGGGGGGAGTCAGTGGAGGAAAAGTGGTCGCGATGGGGCAGATTAATTTGGGTGGTAGCGAATAATCTATCTATCTATTGCCAGATGCCTCAATCCCATTTGGGGTGGCCACAAACAAATCGCCTCCAAGTCGCCCTGTCCTCCGCCATTTCACTGCCCTGCTCCCAACTCACACCCCCCTCTCTCATATACCTCTCCACCCCATCCCTCCATCTCATCCTCGGCCTCCCCCTCCCTCTTCCCCCCTCCACCTCACTCACATACACTCTCTTCGTCAGTCTTTCACCCTCAATCCTCTCCACATGGCCAAACCACCTCAGTGTGTTCCTTATAACGCTTCCTATCACATCCACATCAACACCACAATGCTCCTTTATATCCTCATTCGTCAGCCTGTCTCTCCATGTGACTCCACAGGCTCTTCTTAAATAACTCATTTCCACTGCTCTCACTCTTGACTTGTGTCCTTCCAACAACGTCCAAGCTTCACTTCCGTACGTTAGAGTTGGTATCACAATTCTGTCATGTTGTAACTTTTTCACTTCCATGCTCACTTCCCTGTTTCTTATCACTGCTTTCAAAGAACCAGCAACCTTTCTTCCCTGCTGTACACTTTCAAGCACTTCATTCTCCAAACCTCCATCCTTACTCATCACACTACTCAAGTACTTAAACGTACTCACATTTTCCAATTCCTTGCCATCCAACCTCGCTGTACATTCACTGACTTCATGTCTCTCAAAGACCATCACTTTACTCTTCCCTACATTCACCTTTAGATTCTGTTTCTTAAACACACTCCCAAACTCATCCTCCAAGCCTTGCAGCTCCCCTTCGTCTTCACTCAACAACACAGCATCATCTGCAAACAACAGTACAGGGAGTTTCCAAACACTATCCTCTCTCACAAGGGCCACTCCAACACCTCTTTTATTACCCCATCCATGTACAGATTGAACCACCATGGAGACATGACATCCCTGTTTCAACCCAACTTTCAAAGAGAAAAATTCACTTAGTTCACCATCCACACACACTGCAGCCTTCACACCATCGTACATACTCTTCACAGCATTCAACAACTTCCCATCTACTCCATATATTCTTAATACTTTCCACAATCCTTGTCTATCCACCCTGTCATATGCTTTCTCCAAATCCATGAAAGCCGCATACAACTTCTTTCCCTTCTCTAGAAACTTTTCCACTAAAGATCTAAGAATGAATATCTGATCTACGCAACCTCTTCCCTTCCTAAAGCCTCCCTGTTCTTCTCCAACTAATTTCTCTGTTCTTTCTCTAACTCTATCAGTAAGTATCCTACCATACACTTTTCCTATTATACTAAGAAGACAAATGCCCCTATGATTACCACACACTTCTTTTTCCCCTTTTCCTTTGTACAAGGGAATAATTATACCTGACTTCTAATCCTCAGGGACTCTACCCTCCTCCCAGGCCAATCTGCACATCTTCCACATCCATTCTACTACTATCTCTCCCCCATGCTTCAGCATTTCACCACACACTCTATCAATTCATGGGGCTTTCCCTGATTTAACTTTCTTCATTGCTTCCACAACTTCTATATTATTGATTTCTTCCTGTCTTCTCACCTCCCTCCTTCTCCCAGCCATTCCCCAGCCACTTATACTCGCATTTCTTCCATCCTCTACGTTCAACAAATCCTTAAAGTGTTCTCTCCATCTGCTCACTCTTTCTCCCTTCTCCACTAGTAATCTACCATTTTTATCTTTCACTCCCCTGCTAACTTCACTTCCACCCTGTCTTACTCTTTTCACCTCTTTCCAGAACATTTTCTTACAGTCCCTCCACTTTACACCCAAATTCCTTCCAAATTCCTCACCCACTCTCTTCTTACTGTCTCTTATTAATCTTTTCACCTCTCTCTTTCTTTCTACATATAACTCTCTCTACCACCTCTCAACTTCTTCCACGCCCCTATTTCTCATCCATTCATTGTATGCTTTCTTCTTTTGTGCCATAGCCTGTTTCACCTCTTCAGTCCACCACGCTGTTCCTTGCACCCCCTTCCGTCTTCTCTTCCTTCCACACACCACATCACATGCTGCACATATTTCTTCTGTAAATATCCTACACACACCTTCCACGTCTCCCATCTGCTCCATTTCATATTTGCCCAATAGTTCCTCCACTTCTCTCTTATACTCTGTCATTTTCTCATCCTCTTGTAACCTTTCCACTCTCCTTGAAACTACTCCTTCCTCTCGTTATTTTATTGCAGCAAAAGTTTTTTTTTTTCTTTTTTCGGATTAGGCAACCCCTTCATACTCTATACAAACGATTATTTTCCTACTGCTCGGTTATCATCAAAGTCCTCCTGACATAAAAGCCATATAGTTAACTAAGATATATTAACCATGAATTTACATATATTTAAGTAAGCTTTCACTATTTTATGGCTGCATGTGGAACACATGTTAGTGTAGTTGGCGAACATACAGAGAAGCCAGAGAAGTTCTATCAGAATTACTTGCAGTATTTCACAAGGCTGGATCCAGCACTTGGAAATGGGGTGTTGTATGGTTCCTAGAATTACCATTTAATATATTTCAGCAATTGAAAAAATGAAAATGTCCTTTTCTTTTACTTGTTTTGACCCGCCGACTCCCATTGATGCATATATTCATCAACACGTCTTGTCACCGTGACTCCCGTTGACGCGTATAAATGCGCAGCGATTGCAAGGTCCCTAATTTGCATTATTTTCATACTTCACATAATAATTTTTGATACATATGCACGGGACATCTTCCTCTAGAAGATGCCAGCAGGGTCAATGCCTTACCCTGCATGACCTCCCCCCCCACACGCCATTGTCTCGGCAATTCACCTATTACCAGTGACCTGGCCAGTAAAGACATGTCGTGGCATTGTACGAAATTCAAGGCCAGAGTGATTTCCCAATCGATGACAATGTGGAGGACAAAATTTATGTAGCATTAGAGGAAGAAACAGTCAGAAATGATGATCAGGTAATGTCGCCAAAAGAAGGTAAGGTATGTTGATGTGTTTGATGAGAAAAACAATGCTTATTTTGCCTATATTACCGTGTGAAAACCAATATACTCTCATACTACCTATAAATTCGTACCAAAATAAATAAATAAATTCCATTTATGAGTGGTGTGGAATAGTTACGCTCCCATAGAACTCGCTTTCTTTGGAGTCAGTCTAATAGAAAACCCAGTAAGGTAAGGGGTACTGCTACCTGCATTTAGTATCTTAAATCTCAGGTGAGCTATTTCTTCATGAATTTTTGATGTTTCTCATCAAAAGTGGAGGTTTGAGCCAAATTTTTTTTTTTCCAAAATTGATCAGGATGGGGGGAGGGGTCTATGGTGGAAAATCGGTCGGGAAGGGGTGGGTTAATCATGGCATATCAATAACATGGACAAATGCAAGTGGATTTAAACATGCCGAGAAGAGACGTGCATATGAAGTGTGGCTGCAGAGGAAGGATGAGGTGTCACATGAGAGGTATAAGGAAATATGGAATAGGGCGGGAGGGCTGTGCGTGATGCTAAAGTGGCAGCAGATGAGAGGTGGGGTAGGCTGCTAACTGAGAATTTTCAACAGAATAAGAAAATGTTCTTCAAGGAGGTGAAAATGATGTGAAAGGAAGAGTCTGCGAAGGAAGGGTAAGTAAAAGCAAAGGATGGAAATATGTTAACTGAGATGCGGAAAGGGAGAGATGGGCAGAGTATTCTGAAAGATCAAATGTAAAATTGGAAAGGGTGGCTGAGATTGTGGCAGATGAAAGGGTGCAAGGAATAAATGTGCTGGGAGAGTTGAATGCTTTTTGATAACATTGGAGGAAGTGCAGGAGGCAGAAAAGGAGATAAAAGCAGGAAAAGCTGCAGGTATGGATGGATGTGCTGCGGAATGCCTGAAAGGTGGTAGACCGACTATTGTTGAGTGGGTAGTAAGATTGCTGAATATGTTTTGTGCGCAGTACGGTGCCGATTGACTACACAAGTGCTTGTGTGGTTCCACTTTATAAAGGTAAGGGTGATACATATGAATGTACTAGCTTTAGAGGTATGAGTCTATTGAGTGTTTTAGGTAAGGTGTATGGTAGAGTGTTAATTAAGAGAGATAGAGAGGGTACAGAGGGAATGATTGGTGATGAGCAGTGTGGCTTTAGGAGGGGGAAGAGATGCATGGATCAAATGTTTGCTGTGAGACAGGTGTGTGAAAAGTATTTAGCAAAAGGTAAGGATGCGTTTGGGGAAAGTGTATGATAGGATTGAGAGGGAGGCGTTATCGACTGTTCTGAGATTGTATGAACTTGATGGTAGGTTGTTAAAAGGAGTGAAAATTTTTTATGTAAATCGTAGAGCTTGTGTAAGAGTAGGAATTACTATGAGTGGTTGGTTTTCCGTGAGAGTGGGGCTGCGGTAGGGATGTGTGATGTCACATTGGTTGTTTAATATTTATGTGGATGGTGTTGTAAGGGAGGTGAATGCAAGAGTGTTAGGTGGAGGGTTTGAGTCTGCTGAATGCTGAGAGTAGAGAGTGGAATCTGAATCAGGTGCTGTTTGCAGATGATACTGCACAGACAGTAGGTACAGAGTTTGGAAGGGTGTGTGAAAGGTGGAAGTTGAGAGTAAATGAGAATAAGAGTAAAGTGATGAAGTGTACAAGGTTGGTAGAGGGGAGGAGGATGAATATTGGTTTGAATAGTGAGTTGCTTGAGGAGGTAGAGTGTTTTAAGTATTTAGAGTCAAAGGCTGCTGTGGATGGAAGAACAGATGAAGAAGTGAAGTTTAGAATGAATGAAGTAGGAAAGGTGCTGGGAGGAATGAAAAGTGTTTAGATGTCGTTTGCCTAGAATGGATATAAAGAGAAGGCTGTATGAGGATGTTGTGGTACCGACGGCATTATTTGGGGCTGAAACATGGAATATGGGTGAATCAGAGAGGAGAAGTTTGAACGTAATGGGGCTGAGATGTCTGAGGAGTATGTGTGGACTGACATGTATGGATTGAGTGAGAAATGATGAAGTGTGAAGGAGAACTGGAGTTGATTGGGAGATCGGTGATCAAGTTGAGCAGAGGGTGTTGCGATGGTTTGGGTACATGGACAGAATGGATGAAGAGCAATTAGTGAAAAAGATATTTTGGTCGGATGTGAATATTGTAAGGCTGAAAAGAAGGCAATGGATAGGATGGATGGACAGTGTTAAGAGAGCGTTAGATGCGAGAGGGATGTCTGCTGAGCAAGGAAGAGTGGCCTTTGTAGTCCTGAAAGATTGTGAAAACCGCCATTTGCTGACTTATGCAATGATTCTAGCAATTCCATCTAACACTGTTTTGAAGCTGGCGGTATCCTTTACACAAATCACCAGTCAAAGTCTCTTCTTAAGAAGATGTATATGGGTCTCGACAGCGGAGAGAGGAATATATAGCTGCTGTTGTAGATGGCCACTGTTCTCCTAGAGCTATCAATAATGGTGTTCTTCAGGGATCTGTCGTATCACCTACTCTCTCCGTTTTATTCTTCAATGACTGTCTAATCTGTACATCTAACACTATCCACTCGTACTTCGATGACTTCACCCTTCACTTTTCCATCTGCCTCTTGCAGCATCCATCTCAGCAACTCCAACAGACAAGGGATTAGGCACTGGCACACCTAATGACTGACTCGGCTGATATCTCTGATTTGGGTAAAAGCTATCTTGTTGTTTCTAGTGCTTCAAAAACTCAGTTCTTACACCTTTCAACCTAGCAAAAATTTTTTTGGGGGGCAGTCCTGTAATTTAAAAAAATATCCAACTCAATCTTTCAACATCTCTGAACATACAGTACTTGAGGTCTCATTCTCTCGGGATTTATGTCAGAATTATTAAATGACCTCTATTACGAAATATGCTTCCATGAGATTAGGTATGTTGAGCTGGCTTTGCATTCTTTACCCCTGCACAGTTGTTGACTTTTATAATGGGTCCTATTCACCCCTGTTTAGAGTACAACTCTGATGGATGGGGATGCTCCCCACCTCTTCTCAACAAGGTGGAATCAGAAGCCTTTCCTCTTCTGAACTGCTGTCCTGTTACTGGCTCCTTTCATCCTCTGTTTCTTTACTGCGCTGTTGAATTTTTTTTTCTATTACTACTTCAATGGTCAGCGTTCCCAAGAACTGTCATCTTGCATCTCTCCATCACTATGGCGGGCGCATAACACGTCTAGCAGAAATCTGTCATCCACTTTCTGTCCAACTCTGTCGTGCAGGAGTTAACAGTTACTCCAAGTTCTTCATGTGCGGAATAGGGTAACTCTGGAATTGTTTTCCTGTGTTTGTATTTCCTACTGATTATGACCTCCAGTCTTCGAAATGCAGTGTGTCCAGGCATCTCGAAATAAACATGTTGTGAATTTGGCTCTTTGTTATTTTGCTTTTATTTTTACTTAGACGGAACAATATTGCGGGCTCCAGGCCTTTGATTCCCTCTTCCATACAATTAAAAAAAAAAAAAATAAGACAGATATGTTATGTTTTCTTTATTTCTGCCAAGCACACAAGGTTTTATTTATCTTAGGAATGTCCTCCCTTTTTGGATGGGTAATTGGCGATAAAGTGCAAGCCATTCAGTATGTCGTCCAATATTAACTGAATAGTCTGAAGGAAGCAGGTATAAGACATCATACCAAGGACATTTACAAGTTGAACATAATCCTCTCATGTCAGTAACGTGATTAAAGAGAGTACCAATGTAAGTGGCATTCGTTTAAAGTGAAATTTCTAATAAACACTCATTTGTTTCCCCAAATCATTATACTTCTTTTTTCCGATAACATTCATGAAGTAAAGCTTATGGGCTAGCCTAACTCCGCCAGCCAAGGAACACTGATGTGTTTATAGCCAAACGCCTTAATCTCAGATGGGATAGCAACAAACTGACCGTTTCCATGTCTTCATGTCGTCCACCATCAAGCTGCCTTCACTCCTACCCACAGCATCCTGATTCATACATCTTTTCAACCACCATTCATCCAGTCCATTCTCTGTTTCTCAGTCCTATCATCTTCCACCTCATATAGACAGTCCTTGTCGAACTCGTATTTCCCTTCTCCTCTCGTGGTCATATCGTCTGGGTAAACTTCCTATACATTACACCGCATCCTAATCAAACACTTCAATGTTCCTTAACTTCTTCATTTGTCTTCCTGTTTTTCTTGATACGTATTCCATACTTCTTCCATACAGTTTCTTCTCAGCTCAAGGGAGACCTCCCGTAGCGTGACTATCTTAATATTCAGCCTTTACTGATCGAAAATCTCTCCAGGTAGCAAGACTAACATTAAGCATTTCATTGGACTGAAGTCACTGATGAAGATGCTTAGTACAGTATAGTGCTATAAACAGCGAGACTGCAAAACAATAGACTTCTGAACCGCCAACAGCAGTTAATCTGTCTGAATGTGTTAGCCCACTGAGTATCCGAATCATTACAGGTATTACATTCCCGAGCATGGTAGAATTTAGTTCTTGATTGAGTCTTTTTAAGCATTTATATAAGGACTGTGCTTTATAAATAAAGGCAACTAATCTTTATTAAAGTTTAGTTGACGGAGTACTTTTTTTACATGTCTGGGATTTCAATGTATTACAGCGTGATTCCTGCACCTCTAACCCGGTTGTGAATTACATGCGAGTTTAGCAAAATCTAATTTGGTTTCCCTGGTTTTGATGCCACTAAAATAAACTGAATGGAACGTTACATGTAATATATATATATATATATATATATATATATGTGTGTGTGTGTGTGTATTGTAGACAATGAAGTATTGCGAATCTCACTGTCCCTTTAAATGTATAACATTAGCAAAGTATATATATATATATATATATATATATATATATATATATATACATACAGAGAGAGAGAGAGAGAGCCTCTGTGGTACAGTGGTAGAGTGTGCGTTTCGCACATGGATGGACCAGGGTTCGCGCCCCACCAGGGTAATAAACTTTGGGAGTGTTCACCCGGCCACGTACTGCATTGGCGGACACCAGAGGTGCTGTGGTTGAACCAGTGTCGCTTACTGTAAAGTATGCTTGCACCCAGTTGGCTTGCCTGGGCCAATTACACTTGGTTCACAGACTACACACACATCCAAAGCCACTCCAACACTACAATTACACTAACAAGCACTTCTCACCCTACATACAATCTCTACTAGACAGGCTAAGCCACTTGGTAGAGATACATTGGCTGTATTGTCCCGACTTCATTCGGGATAGGCCGGTCCTGCAGTGGATACTCAAAACGGCTGATGATGATGATGATATATATATATATATATATATATATATATATATATATATATATATATATATAAGTAATCCCTCTAATATCCAAAATCCCAATATCCAAACATCCCCACTAACCGGACTTAATCGTCCCGGGATCCAATATCCCCAAAATGGTCTAAAAACAGCCAAGAAATAAAAAATAAAAAAATAAATAATCACGCCCGTAATTTGAACTTGGCGTGCACGGCGCGGGACAGCTTTGTTGTGGCGTGTCATTTGTCCGATGTCCGCTAGAGCGCCCCTGCATCCTCCCCACTTTCCGCCTGTCTCTCGTCGCAAGTGAACGCTCGTCGTTATGGCTGCCCATGTGCTCGCTTTTGTGGTGGTGCCTTACCTGCTGCAGGCACTCCTGCTGCTCTCATGCCTCTCTTTCATGTGTGTGATGATGGCACCGCCGCCTGTGAAGAGGAAGAGAGTGGTGTTGACTCTGGAGAAGAAGTGGGAGATATTGGAGAATGTAGATGCGGGGTTGTCTTCTTCCCGCATCCTCAGCGAGTTCAACCTGTCCCAATCTACTTTGATATTAAGAGATCCCGAGACAAACTCATGCAGTACACGGCTGACTTCTCGTTGAGAAGCAAATGCAACGTGGATAGAAAGGTGATGTTTACTCCCAAGTTTGCTGAAGTCGACCGCTCCACGTTGATTTGGTATTGACAGCAACGTGCTGCTGGTGTGATGGTACGTGGTACGGAGCTGAAGGCTGCTCCTGAGAAGTTCGCCGGGCTTCACGACACCCTAGACTTCAAGACATCTGAGTGTTGGCTCTTCGCATTTAAGTTACAGCATGGCCTTACCAACTGTAAAGCTATGGGGAGGCTTTGGACGCTAACGAGGGTGGAGTTGACGAGTTTCGGCACAAGGTGAAAGACTTGATCGACAGGGAGGGCCTCACTCTCGGTCAAGTCTACAACGCTGATGAAACTGGTTTATTCTATCGCTCTTTGCCAACAAACACTCTAGCCGAGGAGACGGAGAACGTGTACCTGGCCGCAAGCTCTCCAAGCAATGGATATCTGCTTTGTGTTGTGCTAATGCTAACGGCATGCACTGGCTTAAGCCCGTTATTGTTGGCCGCGCAAAGCAGCCTCGGTGTCTTCATGGGGTGATGGATGTCCTTCCTGTCATCTGGTACCATTCTTTGAAGGCCTGGTTTACAGCCCAGACCTTCAAAGACTGGTTCCACCGACATTTCGTCAAGGAGGTCATACATTACCAGATGGAGAAACTCAGAATCCCACGCGACCAGGTAAAGGCCCTCTTTCTCCTCAACAATGCACCTGCCCACCCGTGCGACAAGGATTTGGTGGCTGAGAATGGCCGCATTACGTGCATGTTTCTGCCACCTAATATGACTGCTCTCATCCAGCCAATGGACCAAGGAGTGATCGTGGCAACAAAGAGGCTGTACCGAAGGAAGTTCCTGGACAAGGTGATGGTTGTTCTTGAGGACGAGGACGAGCACAGGGAGGGACAGGACACGCGAGTCCAGCAGACTTTGGAAAACCTTTGCCGCTACAACATCAAGTCTGCAATCTACAACTGGGCCAGTGCATGGAAGGAAATCCCTGTCAAGACTCTAGAAAATGGTTGGTTTCGTCTGCTTCTTGGAATGGATGTGGAATACGATTTCCTAGGTTTTGATGTGGATGACTTCCATGCACATTTACGTACGCATGGCGACGATGTTGATGTGGACGACGTGCGTGAGTGGTTAGATGATGACGAGGGCGATCCTGGGTATCAGACCCTGTCTGATATCGAGATCGCATCTTCAGTTGCAGGTGTCAGTACCCAGCTTGAAGATTTCGATGAGGAAGGCAATGATGATGCGGACTCCTCTCAGCACGACACAACTCCAGCCATCCCCAAGCTGAGCACACTCTGGGAACACCTAGAGTTCGTTCTGGACTACCTGGAACACCCGTACTGCAACAGGGAGATGGGGCCCTTGGGACTTGTGGAGGAAGTGCATGGTTTCAGGCAGCGCATCATTAATCGTCAGAATCGTCGTTCCTTGCATCAATCAACGATTGACAGTTTTTTCAGGCCCCTGACCCCCACTGTGCCCAGCCCTGGCTCCACTCTGTTGCCTCCCCAAGACAGGCCCTCATGCTCCGAGCCACAGCCCAGCACATCAGCCACAGTGGAGTCACCGCTCGACGTGAGTTTGCGTCTGTCTTCAGAGTCGTCTGCAGTGGGTATGCCATCACCACGACCCAGCGACGCACCCCTAGGTCACTTGCCAGCGATACTCTCAGACTCTGACAGTGAATAGATGCCAAGAACTTCACTAGACCACACAGGAATTTACAGTGTTGTGCAGTGAAAAAAACAGTGCATTGTGATAAGGATTTACAGTTGTGAGTGAAAAGACAAACAATTTTTGAACTAAATTTAATGTGAATAGACTTGTGTGTTTTTGTTTTAGAGAATGGTTATAAGAGTGGAAAGACAAAGTGCAGAGTGCAACACATATTAAGTTACAGTGGAGGATAAGTTAGACAAGAGTGCGCACTGCGAAGAGAATGGACTTCTGAGTGCAAATGACTAAGTTCAGCGCAAGACTTCATGAACATTGTACTGCAAGTGCTTCAGGAAATCCTTCTTACTGTCAGAGTCTGAGAGGAGGCGATTATTCATCGAGATGGCCATGGACTTGCTGTAAGTAGGCAGAATGTGTCATACCGTATTCTATTGGATTTTCCATACTATACTTACCTCAAACACCTCATTTCACTCTTTTATGTCCCTTATTGGTGTGAATATGCTGTGTCTTAGGTGCTATGCATGTGCAGTAGAGAGGTGTTTTTCTGAGTTAGGCTAGGTTAGGGTCCATAGCTACCAGTCCAGGAGCCAGGGACTTGTAAGTACCCAGAATGTTGAATATTGTATGAACCTACCTCAAAAACCTCATTTTATGCTTCTTTTGCATTTATTTCAGTCTTTTATGTCCCTTATTGGTGTGATTTTGGTCTTAAATAGGTGCTATGCATGTCCAGAGGGAGTTGTATATGTGTTTTTCTGAGTTAAGGTCCATAAGTACAAGTCCAGAAGCTGGGGCCCAATATCCGGACAGGACCACTATCTGGACCTGCTTATGGCTCTATTACTTCGGATATTGGAGGGATTACTTATGTATTGTAGACAGTGAAGTATTGCGAATCTCATTGTCCCTTTAAACTTATAACATTAGCAAAGTTGCTTTGAAAAAGAAAAAAAATGGGAGCTTTAACAGCTCACAAACAGTCTTGTAGCATAGCAGCAATTTGAAGCACTACACTTTGTTACATCAGAGTATTTTAAGCTGTCTAACACTGAGTATTTCCTTAGGGCCCATTGATGCTGCAGGGACTTGGAAGAACTAACGAAAAGTGGTACCTCAACGCAATGAATGATTAATCTTTCGGTGAATGCTGATTTCTTGTATATTGCTGAGGTGGTCAGTTACCTTTATACCTTGGGATATAGAGTCGTTAATTAACAGATATTTCATTATTGCCAGTTTGCCATTTTACTTCCAAGAGTGGCAAATGCTATCAGGAATAAAATTAACTAAATGCTCGGAAAGAAACTTTATTTTAGCTTTAACCATACAGTACTATTACAAATAAATCTTCTAAATACATAGAGTAAAAATCTTTGGTAAAGGATAGCATACAAAACAAGGAAAATTTTATTTATATGAACAGGGATCAGTTCTACCTTCTAACCCTGTAGTTCAATGATGGGAACTGTATATTTTTCCCATCTAATATCAAACCATATTGTCAGGTATAGGTAAAACTGCAGCAGGAATTATAACAAAAACAAAATATTATGAAGATTATTTTGTGTGGTAGGGAATAATCTGTTATTTTATTCCAGCAAAATCTAAATAATTTTTTTCGGATTAGGCAACCCCTTCATAATGTATACAAACGGTTATTTCACTACTGCTCGGTTATCATCAAAGTCCTCCTGGCAAAAAAGCCATATAGTTAACTAAGACATATTAACCATGAGTTTACATATCTTTAAGTAAGCTTTCACTATTTTATGGCTGCATGTGGAACATATACAGAGAGGCCAGACAAGTTCTGTCAGAATTACGTGCAGAATTTCACAAGGCTGGATCCAGCACTTGCAAATAGGGTGTTGTATGGTTCCTAGAATTACCATTTAATGCATTTTAGTAATAAAAAAAATGAAAATGTCCTTTTCTTTTACTTGTTTTAACCCGCCGACTCCCATTGACGTATATATACGTCCACATGTTTTGTCACTGTAACTCCCGTTGATGTATATAAACGCGAAGCGATTGCAAGGTCCCTAATTTGCATAATTTTCATATTTTGCGTAATGATTTTTGGTACGTATACACGGGACACCTTCCTCTACAAGATGCCAGACATGGTCAATGCCTTACCCTGCATGACCTCTCACCCACCGCATGCTATTTTCTCACCAATTTACCTGTTACCAGTGACCTGGCCAGTAAAGACATGTCGTGCCACTGTACAAAATTCATGGCCACAGTGATTTCCCAATCGATGATAATGTGGAGGACAAAGTTTACCTAGCATTAGAGAAAGAAACAATAAGAAAAGATGATCACATAATGTTGCCAAAAATGGTCAGGTATGTTGATGTGTTTGGTGAGTGAAACAATGCTTATATTGCCTATATTACCGTGTGAAAATCAATATACTCTTGTACGACCTATAAAATCGTACCAAATAAATAAATAAATTTGTGTATATATACGCAACAACTTATCTTGCTCTCTTGTTCCTGAACTCGACTCTTCTGAATTCTCTACACTCTGGCTTCGGCTTTCCTATCATATTCTGACTAAATATATCTGTGCTGTTTACTTGTCTCCTAATTCTACTGACTATCAAAAATTCTTTGACTATCTTACTTCTATGATGGAACACATTCTATCCATTTCTCCTTTCTCTGAAATCTCCATTCTTGGAGATTTCAATGTTCACCACCACCTTTGGCTCTCCTCTCCTTTCACTGATCCACCTGGTGAACAAGCCTACACCTTTTCTATCCTTAATGACCTAGAGCAGCTTGTACAGCACACTACCCGTATCGCTGACCACCTTGGAGAGAGCTCCAACATACTTGATCTCTTCCTTACAACTAATCCTTCTGCTTACACTGTTAATCTTTTCTCTCCGTTGGGCTCCTCCGATCACAACCTTATCACCTTAACCTGTCCTATCGCTCCGGTACGGCCTGTGGACCCTCCCAAAAAAAGTCGTCTCTGGCACTTTGGAGCTGCAGATTGGGAGGCCCTCAGGCAGTACTTGTTTAATTTTCCCTGGAATGATTATTGCTTCCATGGCCGGGAGCCAGCTGGGTGTGCCTTGTGCATTATGGAGGTTATTCTCTCAGACATGGAAGCATACATTCCTTTCTGAGATCCTTTGACTAATGCACGAAAGCCTTGGTTTAATCACACTTGTTCTAATGCTGTCCGCAACAAGGAGAGGGCCTATAAAAGGTATCGGAGCCAACCCACCCCAGAATCACATCTTTTATACATTTCTGCCCGGAATCTTGCTAAGTCTGTTCTTCGCTCTACTAAAAATAATTTCATCTGTACAAAATGCTCTCAACTCTCAAACTCGAACTCTTCCCGCTCCTTCTGGCACCTTGCCAAAAACCTTTCTAACAACCTTACCTCATCATCCTTCCCTCCTCTTTTATACTCTGATGGCTCTGTAGCTATTTCTTTTCCTGATAAAGCAGATCTCTTCACTCAGACTTTCACCTCCAACTCCACCTTAGACGATTCCGGTGCTGTTCCTCCCTCACTTCCCCCCTCTGACTTCCTCATGGCTAACATTAAAATTTCTTCAGCTGATGTATTTTCTGCCATTGCTGGCCTCAGTACTAATAAGGCATATGGACCTGATGGAATCCCTCCTGTTGTTCTCAAGAACTGTGCTTCTGTGCTTACACCCTGCCTAGGCAAACTCTTTCTCCTTTGTCTGTCAACTTGTGCCTTTCCTTCTTGCTGGAAGTTTGCTCTCATTTAGCCACTCCCAAAGAAGGGTGACCATTCCCAACCCTCTAACTATCCTCCAATTGCTTTAACATCCTGTATCTCAAAAGTTTTCGAGTTAATTCATAATAGAAAAATTTTAAAGCATTTTTCCTATCACAACCTTCTTTCTGATCGTCAGTATGGGTTCCGTCAGGGACGCTCCACTGGCGATCTTCTCACCTACCTTTCAGACTCCTGGTCATCCTCCTTTCGGGACTTTGGCGAAAGCTTTGCCATTGCACTTGACATCTCAAAGACTTTCGATCGAGTCTGGCATAAATCTTTAATTTCCAAACTGCCCTCTTACGGTTTCTATCCTTCTATCTGTGCCTTCATCTCTAGCTTCCTTTCTGGTCGTTCTATAGCCACTGTTGTAGACGGCTATCATTCTTCTCCTAGATCTGTTAACAGTGGTGTTCCTCAGGGCTCTGTCCTATCACCAACTCTCTTCGTTTTATTCATCAACGACCTTCTAAGCTGTACATCTAACCCTATCTACTCATACGCTGATGACTCCACCCTTCTCCTTTCCATTCGATTCCCACAACGTCCATCTCAGCAGTTACTTCAACAGGCAAGGGATGAGGCTATGTCACACTTAAAGTCTGACTTGGCTCGTATCTCTGACTGGGGTAAAAATAATCTGGTTGATTTTAATGCATCAAAGACTCAGTTTTTGCACCTATCAACTCGACAAAATCTTCCAGAGATATACCCACTTATGTTTAATAATACTCAACTTAATCCTGCATCATCGTTGAACATGCTTGGGGTTTCATTTGCTCGGGACTTGTCTTGGAAAGATCATATTACATCTCTTGTAAAATCTGCTTCCAAGCGATTGGGTGTGCTAAGCCGACTCCGTTCCTTCTTTACCCCTGCACGATTGTTGACTCTATACAGGGATTTTATCCGCCCCTGTGTGGAGTACAACTCTCATGTATGGGGAGGCTCCCCACATACACCTTTTCTCAATAGGGTGGAGTCAAAGGCTTTTCGTCTCATTAACTCTCCCCCTCTTACTGACTCCCTTCAACCTCTGTCTCTTCGCCACAGTGTTGCATCTTTATCTCTTTTCTATCGCTACTTCAATGGTCACTGTTCCTCTGAACTGTCTGCATGCATTCCTCCACTTCTACGACGGGTGCGTAGCACCCGTCTCGCAGCAAACTCTCACCCCTTTTCTGTCCAACTCTCTAATGCAAGAGTCAACTGTTACTCCCAGTCCTTCATTTATGCAACAGGTCAACTCTGGAACTGTCTCCCTCTGTCTGTATTTCCTGCTTCCTATGATCTCCAGTCTTTCAAATGCAGTGTGTCCAGGCATCTCGAAATGAATGGATCTTGAATTTGGCTCTCTATTGTATTTTTTTTTCTCTTGGAGGGAACAGTATTGCGGGCTCATTGCCTTTGGTTCCTTCTTCCTCACATAAAAAAAAAAGTTACCCTCCCATAGAACTCGTTTTCTTTGGAGCTAGTCTGATAAAAAATCCAGTAAGTAAGGGGTACTGCTACCTGTATTCAGTTTTTTAAATCTCTGATTAGTGATTCTCTATCAGTTTTTGATGTTTCCCATCAAAAGTGGAGGTTTGAGCCAAACATTTTATTCCAAAATTGGTCGGGACTGGGGGGGGGGGGGGTCTGTGGTGGAAAATCGTTCGGGACAGTGGGATGGCTTATCAATAACATGGACAAATGCAAGTGGATTTAAATATGCTGAGAAGAGACATGCATAATTATGAAGTGTGGCTACAGAGGAAGGATGAGGTGTCACATGAGAGGTATAAGGAAAAGTGGAATAGGGCGGGAAGGGCTGTGCGTGATGCTAAAGTGGCAGCAGATGAGAGGTGGAGTAGGCTGTTAACTGAGAATTTTCAACAGAACAAGAAAATGTTCTTGAAGGAGGTGAAAATGGTGCGAAAGTGAGATTCCAGGAAGGAAGAGCAAGTAAAAGCAAAGGATGGAAGGATGTTAACTGAGATGGTTGCAGAAAGGAAGAGATGGGCAGAGTATTTTGAAAGATTGTTAAATGTAAAGAAGGAGAGAGATTGTCGAAGATGAAAGGGTGCAAGGAATAAATGTGTTGGGAGAGTTGAATAATTTTTGATAACATTGTAGGAAGTGCAGTAGTCAGTAAAGGTGATGAAAGCAGGAAAAGCTGCAGGTATGGATAGGTGTGCTGCAGAATGCCTGAAAGCTGGTGGACCGACTATTGTTGAGTGGTTCGTTTGATTGCTGAATGTATTTTGTAAGCAGTACGGTGCCGATCGACTAGACAAGTGCTTGCATATAAAGGTATGGGTGATATGTATGAATGTATTAGCTTTAGGGGTATAAGTCTATTGAGTGTTTTAGGTAAGGTGTATGGAAGAATGTTACTTAAGAGAGTTAGAGAGGGTACAGAGGGAATGACTGGTGATGAGCAGTGTGGCTTTAGGAGAGTGAAGGGATGCTTGGATCAGATGTTTTCTGTGAGTCAAGTGTGTGAAAAGTATTTAGCAAAAGGTAAGGAAGAGTTTGGGGCATTCATGGATTTAGAGGAAGTGTATGATAGAATTGATAGGGAGGCATTATCGACTGTTCTGAGATTCTATGGACTTCATGGTATGTTGTTGAAAGCAGTGAAAAATTTTTATGCAAATAGTAGAGCGTGTGCAAGAGTAGGAATTACTGTGAGTGGCTGGTTTCCCGTGAGAGTGGGGCTGCGGTAGGGATGTGTGATGTCACTTTGGTTGTTTAATGTTGATATGGATGGTGTTGTAAGGGAGGTGAATGCAAGAGTGTTAGGTGGAGGGTTTGAGTCTGCTGAATGGTGATAGTAGACAGTGGAATCTGAATCAGCTGCTGTTTGCATATGATAGGCTACTGCACAGACAGAAGGTACAGAGTTTGGAAGGGTGTGTGAAAGGTGGAAGTTGAGAGTAAATGAGAATAAGAGTAAAGTGTTGAAATGTACATGGTTGGTAGAGGGCAGGAGGATGAATATGGGTTTGAATAGTGAGTTGTTTGAGGAGGTAGAGTATTTAGAGTCAAATGTTGCTGTGGATGGAAGAACAGATGAAGAAGTGAAGTTTAGAATGAATGAAGTAGGAAAGGTGCTGGGAGGAATGAAAAGTGTTTAGATGTCGTTCGCTAAGAATGGATGTAAAGAGAAGGCTGTATGAGGGTGTTGTGGTACCATCTACAATATATGGGGCTGAATCATTGAGTATGGGTGTAGCAGAGAGGAGAAGTTTGAATGTAATGGAGACGAGATGTCTGAGGAGTATGTGTGTAGTGACATGTATGGACTGAGTGAGAAATGATAAAGTGTGAAGGAGAACTGGAGTTGATCGGGAGACGGCTGATCGAGTTGAGCAGAGGGTGTTGCGATGGTTTGGGTACATGGAGAGAATGGATGAAGAGCAATTTGTGAAAAAGATATCTGGGTTGGATGTGAGAGGTGTAAGGATGAAAGGAAGACAATGGATAGGTTGGAAGGACAGAGAAGAGAGCGTTAGATGCGAGAGGGATGTCTGTTGAGCAAGAAAGAATGGCTACACATGATAAGAATGGTTGGAGAGATATTGTGAATGAATAAATGGTGACGTGGCCCTGAGGGGATAAAATCCCTCATTAGGTCTGATCAGCCTTCAACCAGGTCAGGTGTCGGTAAGAGGATGGGTCTATTATGATGTGGTAGGGGTAAGCCAGCTCTGCTGTCAGGTCCTGCTGCAGATGTCGCTGATCGCACTGCTCAGTTGACCCTCGTGTGGGGCTAAGTTACGAATAAATGTGTGTGTGTGTGGATGAGAAAATTGGGAGTGTGTTGTCCTGTCTTGGCTACCTCCATTTCCTTGGGGGAA
This sequence comes from Coenobita brevimanus, assembly GCF_032717465.1. Classification (NCBI taxonomy): domain Eukaryota; kingdom Metazoa; phylum Arthropoda; class Malacostraca; order Decapoda; family Coenobitidae; genus Coenobita; species Coenobita brevimanus. The sequence goes on along the minus strand of NC_136993.1, from coordinate 47,191,759 downwards.
GCTGCCTAGGTATATACTGTAGACAGAATAGATAATTTGGTATATCATTTTGCACTCTTCTTCTAAGTAATTAAATGTTCAAGTCCGTGCCGCTTCAGAAATTATGTATCGTCAAAATGCTGAAACTTAGTGATATCCTTGCGTTCTCAGTGCTAATACGGTAATGTGAACTTCAAACATTGAGAGATTTCAATTGAATGACCATTTGAATTAAAGATTTTATGACTTCATCATACATCATATGCCGATGATTGTCACATATAGTTTACAATTTATACAAAAAAATTTAGGAAATCTCATCTGGACATATTTGTGGAAAGTAGTGAGGAACTATTTTGGAGTACTGGAGAAGCTAGATGGATCGGGAATCATAGAACAAGTGTATCTGCACGTTGCCAGAACTTAATGTTCTTGACACTGTTTCTGTTTCCTTGTATAGAGATGGCTCGGCAACAGAAGTAATAGCATCTGAAAATTTTCTCCTTTAACTGGTTGTGATTCAGAGTCTAATATAGGTGATAAACGACACTTTTCGATAGCCTAGGGGTTCTTGCAAAGCCTTTTTTTTTTAATGCTAGGAAGAAGGAACCAAGGCCACGAGCCCGCAAAAACTGTTCCTTCCAAGAGAACAAAATACAAGAGAGAGCCAAGTTCAAGATCCGATCATGCCGAGATGCCTGGACACACTGCGTTTGAAAGACTGGAGATCATAGGAAGCGGGAAATACGGACAAAGGGAGACAGTTCCAGAGTTGACCTGTTGCATAAATGAAGGACTTGGAGTAACGGTTAACTCTTGCATTAGAGAGTTGAAAAGAAAAAGGATGAGAGTTTGCTGCTTGATGGGTGCTACGTGCCTGTCGTAGAGATAGGTAATGCATGCAGACAGTTCAGAGGAGCAGTGACCATTCAAGTGGCGATAGAAAAGAGATAAAGATGCAACAGTGCGGCGAAGAGACAGAGGTTGAAGGGAACCAGTAGGAGGAGGAGAGTTAATGAGACGAAAAGCCTTTGACTCCACCCTATTGAGAAGAGCTGTAGGTGGAGAACCTTCCCACACATGCGAGTTGTACTCCACAATGGGGCGGATAAAATCCGTGTATAGATGTTTGTAATATTTGGATTCCACGGATCTGTTCTCCTGCCATCGCCTGATCCAGCGGTACACGGTGGATACACTGGCGCCAGGCTGCTGGGAGATGGACCTGGCTCAAACGCCTCCCAGCCAGAGTCACACCATCTTGGCTCACTCGGTAACCTCCACTGGGCTCTTTGACAATCTGCGATTCATTGTGTTTCTTGCACCACTGTTGACCAAAATTATGTTGGAGGTGTTTCCGAAGAGTTAACTCGAAGTTCAAAACATAGACAATACGAGTAAATAAGAGGACATTGACTTCTATCTGCCCCTTTAGTTACAAAAGATTAATATCCAAGCGTCTTCAGGCCAAAGCCTGTTCAGCAACCACAATAGAACTGCCTGATAGTTTGCAGTGTAGTTGTGTTTCTCATAACTCTGCTAACTAAAACTGTATTGTTTATTAGTGTGATGAGATAAGGTGTATGAATCATGCGTTATAGTTTTATAATTATATCAATGTTATCTTGACGTTATTTAATAGTAATTGCCCTTTTCATACCCACCCATGAACGTACTTTTTTTTTTTTTTTGCTTCAACTAAACGGCTTTATTCAGCTTGGAAGAGACGTCTTGCACTGAAGGGCTCAATGATGACTATGTATCACTACTGTAGTTCGTTACTTTCATTGTAAGTTCAATTATATTTTGAGGAATTTGAGTGTAAAGTGGAGGGACTGTAAGAAAATGTTCTGGAGAGAAGTGAAAAGAGTAAGACGGGGTGGAAGTGAAGTTAGCAGGGGAGTGAAAGATAAAAATGGTAGATTACTAGTGGAGAAGGGAGAAAAAGTGAACAGATGGAGAGAACACTTTAAGGAATTGTTGAACGTAGAGGATGGAAGTAATGCGAGTATAAGTGGCTAGGGAATGGCTGGGAGAAGGAGGGAGGTGAGAAGACAGGAAGAAATCAGTAGGATAGAAGTTGTGGAAGCAATGAAGAAAGTTAAATCGCGGAAAGCCCCAGGAATTGATGGAGTGTGTTGTGAAATGCTGAATCATGGGGGAGACATAGGAGTAAAATGGATGTGGAAAATGTGCAGATTGGCCTGGGAAGAAGGTAGAGTCCCGGAGGATTGGAAGTCAGGTATAATTATTCCCTTGTACAAAGGAAAAGGGGAAAAAGATGTGTGTGGTAATCATAGGGGCATTTGTCTTCTTAGTATAATAGGAAAAGTGTATGGTAGGACACTTATAGACAGAGTTAGAGAAAGAACAGAGAAATTAGTTGGAGAAGAACAGGGAGGCTTTAGGAAAGGGAGAGGTTGTGTAGATCAGATATTCATTCTTAGATCTTTAGTGGAAAAGTTTCTAGAGAAGGGAAAGAAGTTGTATGCAGGTTTCATGGATTTGGAGAAAGCATATGACAGGGTGGATAGACAAGGACTGTGGAAAGTGTTAAGAATATATGGAGTAGATGGGAAGTTGTTGAATGCTGTGAAGAGTATGTACGATGGTGCGAAGGCTGCAGTGCGTGTGGATGGTGAACTAAGTGAATTTTTCTCTTTGAAAGTTGGTTTGAAACAGGGATGTGTCATGTCTCCATGGTTGTTCAATCTGTACATGGATGGGGTAATAAAAGAGGTACAAGGTAGGGTAGTGGATGTTGGAGTGGCCCTGGTGAGAGAGGATAGTGTTTGGAAACTCCCTGTACTGTTGTTTGCAGATGATACTGTGTTGTTGAGTGAAGACGAAGGGGAGCTGCAAGGCTTGGTGGATGAGTTTGAGAGAGTGTGTAAGAAACGGAATCTAAAGGTGAATGTAGGGAAGAGTAAAGTGATGGTCTTTGAGAGAGGTGAAGTCAGTGAATGTACAGCAAGGTTGGATGGTGAGGAATTGGAAAATGTGAGTACGTTTAAGTACTTGGGTAGTGTGATGAGTAAGGATGGAGGTTTGGAGGGTGAAGTGCTTGAAAGTGTACAGCAGGGAAGAAAGGTTGCTGGTTCTTTGAAAGCAGTGATAAGAAACAGGGAAGTTAGCATGGAAGTGAAAAAGTTACTACTTGACAGTATTGTGATACCAACTCTAACGTACGGAAGTGAAGCTTGGACATTGTTGGAAGGACACAAGTCAAGAGTGAGAGCAGTGGAAATGAGTTATTTTAAGAGGAGCCTGTGGAGTCACATGGAGAGACAGGTTGACGAATGAAGATATAAAGGAGCGTTGTGGTATGGATGTGGATGTGATAGGAAGCGTTATGAGGAACACACTGAGGTGGTTTGGCCATGTGTAGAGGATGGAGGGTGAAAGACTGACGAAGAGAGTGTATGTGAGTGAGGTGGAGGGGGGAAGAGGGAGTGGGAGGCCGAGGATGAGATGGAGGGATGGGGTGGAGAGGTATATGAGAGAGGGGGGTGTGAGTTGGGAGCAGGGCAGTGAAATGGCGGGGGACAGGGCGACTTGGAGGCGATTTGTTTGTGGCCACCCCAAACGGGATTGAGGCGTCTGGCAATAGATAGATAGATAGATAGACAGATGACAGGACAAAGTAAGAAAGTGGAATCTAAGGGGAAAATGCGTCCATTCATTAAAGCACAACCTACCGTGTGATTTATAGTTTGAACCAGAGTCGTGAGACACTGTATATAAGAAATGTTCGAGACTGCTTTATGCTCGACAAAAAATAAAGAAAAGGAAATCTAACTTATTAGCACTATGTAATTTGGTAAAATGAACGAAGATTCCGAAGACAGTTCTCTCGGTTCCAATATATTATATTATTTTGTTTCAGCTGTTATTGCTAAGTACCACACAGTGAAATGGCGCACGATTATTCCATTAGCAATTACCACTGGAATCACTTCAAGATGACAAGCTCTGATCCATTCATTCCAACATCCATCGTGTTCAAGTTATGGAGAAATGTTTTGTGATAGTCTAATCAGGGAACGTATGAACCATTGCCTCACCTACACCAGTCAACCAGTGCTGCCCAACTTCACATGGTGTATTACCACAACCATGTCCGATCCAGTTTCCAGTCCACCCCATCAACGCTTCATTCGTACCACTATACACCACTGTCCAAGTACATAACGTCAACACTTCATCACCTACCTCACCTTTTAGTTTAACATGATGACTAAAAACTACTGCCTCAAGTACTACTTGATTATCTACAACGCTCATATCCACAGGGTATCCCAACACTGTCGTAGCCAGCCATTTGCCGCCAAAGCATTCAATTCTATTGTTTCCTCCCACCCCATCCAGTCCTTCAAGACCTGAATCAATATCTTTATCTCAACTATTGCTCAAAAGATGTAATTTGGCACATACCTGAAAGAGTCTTCATCGACCTGACCACAATCTCAGGTTATCCGGATCCCTCCTGTCCCCCCACGCCCCCTATCTCCGTTCTGATGTGGTAATAATCAGAATAATAGCTGCCTTGATAACTAGCCATTCAGACTCACAGAAGAAACTTTTCCTATCATAGTACGCACCTACCATGATTGAAGCCCATCCTGTCCACACATCTTTACAAACCCCAACTTAGCCCAGACAAAAAATAGTTAACAAATTTAAAAGTGTACTATATGAATGCAGTTCAGTATTCGCATCAGTCTTAACAGCCTTAAAGTGTCACATAAGGTCACATAAGATGCCATATCACTTTGATGACAGGGAGGATTTTTTGTCATATGCCTTTATAAGTATATCCTATTTACATGGATCCCTTTCCATCACATGAACTTACAGTGACTTGAGAAGCTACTGTAAACTGGCTGGACTGATCTTGAACTGACATGCTTGGGTGTGATCATGGATGAATGTAACTTGTCCACTATGAATATATCTAACCTGACCTTAATAAATTTTAGCAATTAGAAAGGAGATTGCATGACCTGATTTGGGCCTAAATTGGCTTAACTGTAACTGAAATGGTCTGAACAGAATCTGGAACTGGCCCAAGTAAGCCTGGTTGAAAAGAATGAGCAAAATCAAGAATGAACCGAAAAGGCGTAGCACCCGTCAGGCAGCAAACCTCTGACCCCTTCTCCTAACTCTCTACTGAAAGAGCTGACTGATACCCCCAGTCCTTCATGTAGGCAACAGGTCAGCTTTTGAACCGTCTTCCTCTGTATCTCTATTTCCTTCTACCTATGGTCTCCGTTCTCTTAAACACAATATGTCCAGAGATCCTAGGATAAATGATCCAGAATTTTATTAACTTAGTTTTTTTTCCCCTCTCCCAGTCAGCAATCTGGAGGCTTTAGTCTTTGGTTCCTTCTTTTTTTGCAATGTAAAATCTATCTGTCTATCTATATATACCTAGGCTGCTTCCCCCAATGGAAAGGGAGGTAGCCGATGACAGGATTTATACACTCCCCATTTACTTATCCATTCACCAACGGGGTGAGGGGACTATGGACCCCCTCCTCTGTTGTTTTAGTTCCTAAAAAGAGACAGGCGTATAAAATAATGGGTCTAATTGAACCTGACTCAGTAAGGGCACCTGAGTCATTAATCTGACCAGAAAATACTTGATTAAGCAATCTTAAATGGATGTGATGAGCGTAATTGGAACTTGGAGCGGAATTAATAAAACTGGATGGGCCTAACAGTTTTTCAATGAGCATTGCTAATCCAGAAAGTTTTTGAATTGGTCTGTTTGAGCAACTGTGGATGAGAAGGTAGTGAGTAAACAATAATCGTTGTTACAGTTAGCCACAACTGGTCGTTATCTTAGGGGTCTCCGAAGCTGAATAAAATAATTCTCCAGTTGAATGAATGATATTTATAAAAGTGTTCTGGTAATGTATTAGTGGTAATTGCTTCTGTTACCTTCATGAAAGAGGTCGTTCATATTCCAGACAAACTGTTCCGCAGTGGCAAGGGTTAAATACAAGAAGTATTAACACAACAAATGATTAGTGGAGATTGTTGCATATCTCTTCATAATAAACTCTCAGCAGCATCGCAGATGTACTGGTGTTTAGATAGTTAACGGAAATAGTTTTTAACATTTCCACAACTTGAGGTCAACACTAAGCTGATCTAAATCATTTGACAGGAGAATAAATAAAAAATCCTTGTTCCAAACAAATTCATTTAAGTGACATCTTCACCAAAATTGAGAATATAAGCAGTTTTGTATTTCACCAAAGAAAATTCGTAACGCCGCTCCATTAGCTATTTATTTGTGTAATATACCTTGACATTAACTTTTTTTCTATTTTTTCTAAATATCAGTTTTGGGCGTCTGAGTAAATACAAGGTATTATTAACCCCTACAACGTAAGAATGTCATGATATTTTAAATTTTGACTGGGCTGTTTATTTTTCTTCAAAATATGAGAGATGTTACAGACTGGAGACGTAAGTTAGAGTATTCGTTAACTCATTCACTACCTTAGGGTTATTTTAACCTCTAATATTGTCTCTTGGTAGCAAGACTAAATTGCAAAAACACTCACGTTACCTAAGTGGTATTCTGTAATATGAAAAAAAAAAAAAAAAGAAAGAGTTATTAATAATTTGAAGCCAGCGATAATATCATGACGTACGAATATGCATTATAACGAGTAATTATAAAGTGGATCACAACATCAATCAAGTCGTCATTCGAGCCTGCAAAATTGTTAGAAGCGCAGTTTTGTGAGGATCGTTTGATTTGTTGGAAGGCATACATGGTTATGTGTGGCCGACTTTAACGACGCTCTGTTGTTACTCGTACTTTTGTGTTTTCTTGTTGGTGTTTATGAGGGAGAGTTAAGATGATAATATTCATTTCATTTATTTGAACATTTATCTGATATGGATTTAACCCTGCCCCTCCCCCGTCCACTGGTCTCTGTAATACAAGGACAAAATTAGGTTTTAACACCGGTACAAGACTAACAGAACATCTAAATAATACTGGACATTATCGAGGGC